>NC_134489.1:68624264-68769264 GCF_040206685.1 Ascaphus truei | reverse complement strand
TTCTCCTTCAATGTTGTACAGATGGAGCTAGTGGCCGCGGCTTTGAATACCTCGGCCCAGTCCTCGTCCTCTAAAATACCCTGGAGATCCTCTTCCCATTGCGTCATGAACCGGGGTTTAACTGTCCTGTCTCCGTCCGTATTCACCACCTCTCTGTATAGGGCAGAGATCAGTCCCCGTGTGCTTGTCCCTCTCGCACAGAGCATCTCAAAATTCGTTAGCGGTGGTCTCACCGGGTGTGCGTTATAGTATGCCCTGACCTGGAGGTATTTCATAAAATCCGTGTTAGGAATGTCTGTTTCTGACTGTAATTCTGCGAATGATTTGATCTTACCTTTAACCTCCAGGTCCTTCAGCCGTCTAACCCCCGCTCTACCCCAGCGCTGGAAGCCCCTGTCTGTCAGACCCGGAGCAAAGTCTGGATTGCCATGTAAAGGTGCCATCAGAGTATGTTTGGAGGTTAATGAGCTGTTAACTTTGGTGGCCTCCCAGACCGAGAGTGAGTTGAGCACAGAGGTCAATGGAATGAGAACCTCCTTCACCCGTTTCCTCGGGTACCAGATCAGGTCCGTGAGTTCCAGCGGGGCGCACACCTCCCTCTCCAGTGCCACCCACCGCCGCAACTCAGGGTCCCCGTGCCATTGTGTAATTTGGCACAATTGTGCCGCTTTGTAGTAGGAAATAACACTCGGCACCGCTAGGCCACCAGCTTCCTTACCCTTCTGCATCGTCTTTACTCTAATCCGTGGTTTTCTACCGTTCCAAATAAATTGAGATATAGATTTTTGGAGCCCTGTAATATCCGCTCTTACCACGGGAATTGGGAGAGTTTGAAACAAGTATAGAATGCGGGGAAGGACGTTCATCTTGACGCTATAGATCCTCCCTAGCCAGGAAACACCATATGCCTTCCAGTCCTGCAGCTCTTTCTTTAGAGTCCTCAGCAGTTTGGGATAGTTAGCCGAATATAAGGAGCTTGTCTGTTTTGTGATCTGCACTCCTAGGTATTTCATGGAGGAAGGGCACCATCTGAACCCAAAATTGAGTTCTACTAGCTTCTCCATCTCTCTCGGCATGTTGAGGCTTAGGGCCTCTGATTTGGACTGATTTATTTTGAAGCCTGAGATCTGGGCGAACCGCTCTAGAAGCTCAAACAGGTTAGGTAGTGAGACGAGCGGTTTAGACAGGGTTAGGATGATGTCATCTGCATACAAAGCCACTTTATGCTCCTGGGAGTGGATTTGTATCCCAGAGATATCGGCGTTGTTCCGAATTTGCGCTGCTAGCGGCTCGATGCATAGGGCGAAGAGCAGGGGCGAAAGCGGGCACCCCTGTCTCGTGCCGCTTTTAATTGGGAAAAGATCAGACGGGTATCCTTGGTGGACCACCCTAGCTGTTGGGGCCCTGTACAAAGCCTTGACTGCCTGTTGGAATATGTCTCCGAACCCAAATGCTCCAAGCGTGGACTCCAGATATGGCCAGTCAATCCTGTCGAAAGCTTTTTCCGCATCTAGGCTTAGGGCCACACTTCGGATCCCCTTGGCTCCTATAAATTCTATGATATCAATGATCCTTCTGGTGTTATCGGCCGCTTGTCTATTTCTAATGAAGCCAACTTGATCCGGGTGAATAAGCCTCGGCAGGATGACATTTAATCTGTTGGCCAGCAATTTAGAGTAGATTTTAACATCTGTATTTATTTATGATATCGGCCTATAACTCTGGCAACTATTGGGATCTTTGTCCTCTTTATGGATTACTGAGATTGACGCCTGGAGCATCTGTCCCGGAAAGGGCTCTCCTGCTAGCACTCCATTGAATAACTGGAGCATATGCGGGGCCAAAACTCCGATAAATTTTTTGTAGTACAGGTTGGAGAACCCGTCCGGGCCCGGGGCTTTTGACGCTTTTAAGTTTTTTACTACCGCCTCTAATTCCTCCCTCGTAAAGTCGCTCTGTAGTGCCTCACTCTCTTCCCTGGTTAATTGTGGTAGGGCCGCGTCTGCCAGGAATTTCCGTAGCTTACTACTTGTTCTGGCATTGTGAACTACCTTCTCCCCATTGTACAGTTGTGTGTAGAATTTCGCAAACTCTCCCACTATCACTTTAGGGTTTGAGGAACACTGGCCCCCGCTTGTTTTGATAGATTGAATATTAAAATTTGGTTTCCGGTTTCGGAGTCTGGTAGCCAGCATAGTGTCCGGTTTGTTAGCTTTCTCATAAAATTTCCTCTGTGTCCAACTCATGTCCTTCTCGGCCCTGGAGGTGAGGAGGAGGTTCAGTTCAATCCTGACATCCTTCAGCTCCTTAAGGGTGTCCTCTCTACCTGACCGGTTATGTAGTGTAGAGAGCTCATGTAACCTTTTGTAGAGCTGCGTTAATTTGGCCTCTTTTTTCTACTTGCAGCGATGCTAATTAAAACCCCCCGTATTGTGGCTTTATGAGCCTCCCATAATATAGCTTGGGAAGCCACACTACCACTGTTTGTCCTAAAATAGGCTGAGATCTCAGTTTTGACTTTTTTTTGTAATTCCGGAATTTTAATGATTGACTCGTTTAGCTTCCAATTTGCTCCTGGTCTGACAAACCCAATTTGAGTGCATCTGAGCTCAATTGATGCATGGTCCGACCAAGTTATATCATGTATACCTGTGTCGGATATTTGTGGAACCATTCTGCCCGACACAAAGAAGTGGTCAATCCTACTGTAGCTGTCATGGGGATGGGAATAGAAGGTGTAGCTACGTTCACCCTGATGTTGCTCTCTCCAGATATCAACTAAGCCAGTTTGTCGGAGTCCCTTCAGGAGTGCGGTATTACTTACTTTCCTTATGGATTGTTTGGATGTCGTACGGTCGACCTTAGGGTTGAGTACTGTGTTAAAGTCCCCTCCTAGTACAATATGGCCCTCGGCCCACTGTTGCAGCTTTTGGAAAAAAGCGTTAAAGAACTCCGTCTGACCCTCACTCGGCGCATATATGCATGCCAAAGTGATTCTGGTCTGTTTGAGTAGCCCGACCAACACGATATATCTACCCCCGGGGTCCCTTTTGATCTTTTCTACCTGGAATTGATTGTGATTGTGAAATAAAATAGCTACCCCTCTTTTTTTTCCCTCCCCTGAAGCCAAGAAAAACTGTCGGAAGTGTGAGTCCATAAATTTAGGGCTATGTCTGGAGCTGAAGTGTGTCTCTTGAAGAAAGACCACCTCAGCCCCTCGCCTCTTGAGCTCCGCAAAGGCGATCCTCCGCTTGTGCGGACTGTTGAGACCTTTAGCGTTCTGTGATACGAAAGTTACCGCCATATGGAGGCCAGTTGTGTGAGCAGATAGAGTGTAAAGGTGCAATTACTCTTACCCCAGTCCTGATGGGCTTGCGAACCGTTGTGTTTGTGCTTTCCGGTTGGAATCCGTCTAACGCCTGATGGGGCTGGGGAGGGGGCAGGAGGAAACATGAGGGAAAGATACAGATAAACAACACACATACAGATACAGATAACAGGAACCGTATTGGTCCTAACAGACCTCGGGTTCAGTGCCCGGCTGTGAACTTTTTTTTCTGGACCTCCCTCCCTCTTGGTCCCCCACCGTGGCTCTAGTAACCAGCCACGGGCAGCCGGGTCTTTGCCAGGAAGGTGGGTCTTACCCCATCTCCTGGAGTGGATGCACATACCTGCAGGCGGAGTGGTGGACACCCCCCCTCCCGCCGGCAGTTATGCTTAACTAAAACCTAGCCTCCAATCTCTAAACAGCTGGATGATTGGACAGTTTTTTTTTTTTTTTTTTTATTATTATTTTTTTTTTTTTTTTTTTTATATTTTATGTTTTTTCCTCCCCCCTTTTTTTTATTATTTTAATTGTTTATTTTCCCACCCCTATTTTCAACTTGAGCTCCCTCTCCGTTCGCTAATCTACTTTCCCTCAGCTCTCAGCTACTTTGACTCTTAAGTCTTAACCCCCTTCCGCGTTCACTCTGCCCCCCTCTGTACTTTTGGACAGCCTCACTTGGCCCCCAGACTCCTTTCCTCGCGGTGGCCGATTACCCCTCTAGGGACCTGGTATTCGCCCCCCTGTCCGTATGCTTGCCCCAACCCTAGCCAGGGTCCCCTTTTGCTCAGTCCTGAGTTGGGGCTGCTCCCCGGCGGCGGATCTCGCGTGCCTCCGCCGAGGAGCTCCGCATCGCATCCGGGTCGTCGCCGTCCTCCTGACGTCACAGCGCCTCTCCTCTGGCGCACCGATGCCTTCCGTGCTGCCACTCTCGCGAGATCCTCTGCCCTGACGTCACAGCTCCGGGCGTGTCCTCCTCAATCGGAGGCGGGCTGCTGAGGGGCGAGGGCTGGTCCGTGGGCAGCTCCCTGGGCGGGTCCCACCGCCGGAGCATTCCTTCCCGCCAAGAGCTGCACCGCCATGGAGGGTTTCGCGCGTCTTCTCTGCCTTCCCACTCAGCCAGGTGAGGGAACGCCATCTTGGGTCCTTCCGAACAATGTGTGCCCGCTGAACATGACGGCCGCCATTTGGGGCCTCCTGACTCTGGGCATCCCCTCCTGTGGTAGATTTCTCCCGGGAGGCGTCTGGGCAGCCTTGGGGAGCGCAAACTTAGTGGGAGGTAAAACAGAGGCGCAACAAGCGCAACCAGAACAGTTCATTCTGTAGTCCCTTCTGTGTGTTAAGGGCTTTTCCCGCCCCCATCTTTTCTGCTGGAGCCCCTTTCCTTCGGGGAAGAGGAACCCTGCCTTCTTGACTGGGAATCTGCGTTAGTGCCTTGCTGGACCCCCTCCGAGGAGGCAGCCGTATTTCCCTGCACCCCCAACTTTTTCAGGAAGGCTGTTCCCTCCGACGGGTGTTTGAGGACATGGGGTCTGCCATTTTTTGTGGCCACTAGTGCAAAGGGGAAAGCCCAGCGGTACCTGATTTCATTGTCCCTTAGAGCCCGCGTGACGTGGCCTACTGCTCTTCGCCGAGCCAGCGTAAGGGGGGACAGGTCTTGGTATACCGTAAGGGTGATCCCTTCAAAGGTGATGTGGGGGGTTGCCCGAGCTATCTTACCCACCTCCTCCTTTATGGAGAAGTAGTGGAGGCGGAGAATCACATCCCTGGGGGGATTTGAAGCCAGTGGTCTGGAACGCAGGGCTCTATGACACCTGTCCATCCTGAAGTCAGCTTCTGTCTTATCCGGCAGGATGGAGGCCATCCAGCGTGTCAGCAGAGCCTCCGGATCCAGGATCTCCTCCGGGATCCCCCTTATACGTAAGTTGTTCCTCCTGTCCCTATTTTCCCCATCCTCCTGGCGGGCCTCCAGTTCTGCCACCCGCTGTTCTAGGGACCGTACCCGGGAATTTGTCTCCTCCTGATTCTGCCCGCTCACCTCCATGCGTTCCTCTAAGTCATTAGTTCTGGCCCCAATTTGCATTAGGTCATGCCGGAGCCCCTCCATTTCCCCCCTAAAAAACGACTTCAAGTCCACTAGGAGTCTGGAGATTTCTTTTTTAATGATCTTGGACTGTGCAGCTGTTGCTCTTGACCCCTCGGCATCCTGGGCAGAGTCGGAGTCCGAAACCGCTGACATCTCCGCGGCCCCCACCTTGCTTTGTCCGGGGAAGTAGGCCCTGACATCCGACTTGCGTCGGACTTTCTGCCTCGTCGTAGCCATCTGGGATTTGGGTTGATGTGCCTCACCGGGGTGTATTTATGTGTCTGTACTGACCGATTTTATTATTCTGCGGTCGGTTTTAGTCTCTAATATTTTCGATAATATGCCGGCGGTTGGTGGAGCTGAGCGACTAAGTGTCCATCACCAGCCAGCCGCGCATGCGCCTCCGTGTCACGCATCTTTAAACGTTCATGTACATCTAAATTCTCATGTTTACATATACTTTTGGGTCCTCCCTATTTTTATGACGTCACTTATTGGACGCTCAATCACATTGCATGTTTACATTGTAACCTTAGCATTACAAGCACTTCAACCTAACTTATACACACATGTACAGTAATTCAGCATTGGGACACCTTGTAAACTCATTCTATAGCAACTATCCTCATTACACAAATGCATGCATATGCACACGACTATTCATTGTTGTCAACATGTCACAATAACATGCCTAATTACACATGTTACACAAAACTTTTCCCACGTCAATCTCAGCCTTTTTGTCTAATTACATGACTGACTGTTGCGTTCACAAGTGTTACATGCATTGCACATGCAACTATTTATTTGCAAGCAATGTTTCTACAAAGGTTCACGTCACATCATTGCCAAATATCATCATTCCCTGCAGAATACACACAACAAATACTTATAACAAGAACTGCACACAGCTTGCCACAGAAGTACTTTATTATGTTAATGTAACACCTTGCATTTTACTATGTCACCTGACATCATCACATACCTATTTAAAGGACGCCCATTACCTGATCATTCACAGCTACTCATTTCAAAATGTTGAGATTGTTTAGGAGACGGAGGAACATTCTTTTCTATGACATGCTTGATGATGAAGACAATCATATAGGGCAAGGGAGGGACACACCGAGGGACAGTGACAGGGACAGTCACGCGGATACGACAGAGACAGGGAGAGGGACAGGAGATCAGAGGAGAAGACAGAGGAGACAAGTTGTGCCTCGTCCGCGTCTGTACAGGGAGAGAACCCTGTTAGATGGGATGAGTGAGGAGGAGATTGTAAGTCGCTATCGTTTGAGTTCAGCAGCAATCTTAGCTCTTTATCAGGAGATAAGGGGAGATTTAGATTTTTTCACAGCCAGAGGTCGTGCAGTCCCTGGGCTTGTTAAAATGCTGTGCTCATTACATTATCTTGCTTCCGCGTCATACCAGACAACTGTGGGCATAGTGGGCGGGGTCTCGCAATCTACATTCTCGCGGGCCTTGACCCAGTTTCTCTATGCACTCAATAGACGCGCTAGGAATTATATTCATTTTCCTACAGAGGCGACAGAGTGGCTGGAAGTCAGGACTGGCTTTTATAATATAGCAGGGATACCATGTGTGCTGGGTGCAATCGATTGCACACATGTTGCTTTGATTGCACCTAGTCAGAGTGAGCATGTGTACCGCAATCGTAAGCACTACCATTCACTCAATGTACAGGTGGTATGTGATGCGACGATGAGGATAATGCATGTGGTACCCAAATTCCCTGGTTCCAGTCACGATTCCTCTATCCTGAGGAACTCTTCAGTCTTCCATGCGTTCGAAGAGGGACATTTTGAACATGGTTGGCTGCTGGGTGAGTACACATTTACATGTTCTAACACAAAACACATTTTTATTTAGGAATGTTGGCATTGTACAATTTGATCACTAATGTCAGCTTATGTGTGCTCCATTTATTATAGGTGACTCAGGATACGGAATTAGGCCGTGGCTCTTGACTCCAGTGCTAAACCCTCAAACTGAAGCAGAGGAGAGGTACAATGCAGCCCATATATCTACAAGATCTGTTATAGAGAGGACATTTGGCCTACTCAAGACCAGATTTAGGTGTCTGGACAGAACTGGTGGGGCTCTTCTATACAAGCCTCAAAAAGTGTCTGATATTATCCTTGCCTGTTGCATTTTGCACAATGTTGCACTCAGGCACAATGTACAATCAGACCTAGCTGAGCCTTTGGTAGACGAGCATCCCACCCATGTAGCTGCTGAAAATGAACAAACAGCCAGTGGTGGCCAGACACGCCAGAATCTCATCAATTCATTTTTTTCTTGTAAGTAAAAACATATATGTTCCAAGTTATACTTTGATAGTTACATTATGTTATCTTAACAATAATGTTTTTTTATATACCCTTCTGGTAGGACACAGATGAATATGGTTGCACACCTTTCTTCTCTCTGCTGTGTGCACAAAGGGATGTGGCACCGGTATGTTATTGTTGCACAGGTTATATAATCCCTCTTCAATTTTACTTTAGTTGTGTGTATGTGAATACAACTGGGGTAACAAAGCACTAATATTTTAGCATTGTGTGGTTCCTTATGCTAACACAATACACATATTATGCCCATACTCATTCATGCTTCTAGTATGCTTACATACAATGTTATTGGTGCAGTGTAACATGTACATCCATATGATGTGTACACCAGGCTGATTTACATTTTGAATGTCATGAAATATACATGGTGTTGCACATTTAACACCAAATACACACTTTGCTGTGTTGTTTACGGTACTGAAGATGGCATGTCAATGTTTGCAATTTATATATTGTTCCTTTGCATTATAGGTATATCTCCAGTATGACTGATCATGGTATGTATATTTGCTGACATCTCTCATAAGATGTGCCTACATCAATCTTCCTATAATTATTTGTAGTAAAAACCCAACATATTGGTTTAAACACAAATGTTACATATATGTACTTTCTGTATCATGTATATGCATTTAGCTACTCTTGAGCTTTCATGTGCATTGTATTAGAAAATGATTACTCCCATTTCATCACATTTTATGTATGTTTCCTTATAAATTCCATTAATGTAATATAGAGGTGTTTGGAGAAAAGGGGATAACTGTACTTATTTGTTTACTTACGGGAGATCATTCATCGCGGATGAAATTGACTGATCATAACACTCCATGCATGAATGCCTGTAATCACAACAATGCGTACTACATCTTATATTTAGCAATGTTGGTGTTTTGTAATGCTAGGAATTAATAGTCAACATTAATTTAAATTTGTGACATGTGTATGTATAAGTCACACGTGTGTGGATGTGTCCTACATGTACCAAGTGTTAAACTGTTAACAGAGAAGACAAATTTGTCGCTAATGTTACTGTCATTTAGCATTTATAATTTACCAATATGACAATGTTGGTAATATTTTTGGAATATAAATCACGTCACTTCATCATTATCATGATGTTAATTATCAAGTATTCTCACAATTGTAACGTCAATCACGTGCACATTAGCATAGACACACTTTGTAACACAACTGTTTGTGTCTGTATCAATTTGTGTAGGATCCATGTATAACACCGACAAATGATAACACCAGCTTTATTATGGTAGCTTATATCATCATATTGACTATACTATGTATTTTTAGAACGTTTAATAAACACAGTAAACTATAGTTAGTTAGGTTAATGAAATATACACAGAAACGTACTTCATTACATGATGTTGATGTCATAATCAGAACATCATGCATTGTAGGGGACCACAACATCTGGCCAATAACATTATTTGCTACAGTCCCAAAACATTTTATCAACATACCCATGTAACAAGAGATTTTTAACAAGAAATGGCTAGTTGGTTGTAAGTGTCCTTTACATTGGGAGAAGGAGTGGCTCAGTGAGTAAAGACACACACTGGCACTGAGATTTTGAAGCAGGAGAGTCTGGTTCAATTCCCGGTGTCGGCTCCTTGTGACCTTGGGCAAGTCACTTTATCTCCTTGTGCCTCAGGCGGCAAAAAATAAATTGTAAGTTCCACGGGCCAGGGACCTCAGCCTGAAAAATGTGTCTGTAAAGCGCTGTGTACAACTAGCAGCGCTATACATGAACATGCTCATATTATTATTATTATTATTATTATTGTTACATAGTTTCGACAGTCATACGTTCCATTACACAATAGAATTCACAAATGTGTTAGCAGAGTGGGAATGGTTGTTATATATAAAACACACCATGCCATAAAATGATAGTAGTCATTAAAGAACACTCAATAAAAATTCATGAGGCACTATTTTGCAACATCATTATGTTAATTAAGTGCTTATGCAATATAGGCATAAGGGTATCACATTTTTAATTGTTTGTTAATAAGCGCTGCAAGCAATATAAAATTAGTTCCATATGTAGTATAGTAGTCGGTGGCTCCTCCTCACAATCATCTCATATAAAGGTAGACTCTTCTGAAATCATACATTGATCCGATTGTATCTTCCCCGACATCTCTGAAATACAGCAAACACATGATGGTCAAATATGGCACCTTACTATATATGTATCCGTGACAACGCATTACACAGCTCTATATGATTGTGTACATACACACGTCACTCACTTATATGTTAGAACTACAAGTGTACATCAGTATGTAATGTTTCTTTAAATTTGTAGCAGGCATAACTATGTATATGATGTGAACGTTGCCTGTATACTGAAAAATGTGTGCGCACATCTTAGTGTGCGCACGCACTTCACGCTTGGCTGCACTAACTGTTAGCGCATGCGCAAAACAAAGCGTACGTTGTGCGTTCAATACATCTTGAAAATACCATTAAACATAAAATCTTTATTTCAAATACAATGAATACGAAACTACATTCGTTCTAAACGAGTACATCTGTATTCTTTTTAAACAGACGTGTTTGGACAGAAAGGACGGCCGATAACACAATGCGCAAATGCAATACGTGTGACGTCATGTTAAACCAGCGTGAAACGCACGCTAACTCTCCTCCCACTCAATTAACATTCGGCTAACGCCCACTTTACAGCTACAAACACTGAGCCGCACACATGACACACTGCAGTTACCGTTACTATAACAAAACATGACAGCCAATAGGCTTTGAGGCGCGCACGTCGCTTGGGGGCGGGACTTACATCCGTAATCCTTTTTAAGGACGCCTTGGGCCATGACAAGGGTCCCACGTCATACGTGGTGGACCCGCTTTTAAATGTTGCATGATAACAAAACAGGTATGTGTTAGAGTTATGTTAAAATTTTGCTAATATGGTTAAAGGGATAGGAAAGTACGTATATTTATTCCGTCAGCAATGTGTACTACTCTTTCAGGTTATACTATATTGTATTCGGCAACAATTTCTTTGTGATCGCTACATGTTATGCAGTCTGCAATGTTACGCTGTATCCACGCATTGAAAGGAAAAATGGTGGTTAAAAAACAACAACAAAAAAAAAAAACATTTAAACGCACAGTCAACGCATAACGGTTGTTATATTTACCATTCTTCTAGAATTAACTCTTCGTCTGGCTGCAACTGGTCGCTCCAGAAATGCAAGGCATTTTCATCCACGCTTGACCCACCCGCTGAATCCAGTATGACACACATCTCCTCCATGAAGCGCTCATAGGAATCGCCACTGCTTTCTTCAAACAATTGGTCGGGAGGTAGGTTCATTTCTTCTGGTTCCCATTCCAATGCATTTTCAGCTGAAAGGCTTGGTACATAATCATAGTACTTTTGTTGTTGTACAATGTGGGTTTCAGGAATGGAGGGTGCAGATATTGCAGCAGGTATCGATTCACACGGAACAGTAGTAGCGGATCCATTGCTATTGGCATTAGGAATAAATATAAAAACAACAAAACAGGCAGCGCTACCCACAATAGTATGACAGAGTATATATTACCTTATGTATAAATGACCAAACATGCATAAGGGGCTGCCCAAGATACAAAAAACTGACCCCCTGGTCAGAACTATAGTATGGAAAGGGAAAGTATCTACTGGCGCCAAATAAGATATATACTGCAAAAGGATATAAGAAAACCAAGCCTGTTGGCTGTAGACACGAAACTCCTCACGTTGTGCTTAAAGAAAAGAAAAAGCACAACACATAGCGTAATACTGTGACTATAAACGGACAACACTTAACAACATGTAACAGCTGAAAAATAAATTGGTGAAATCTCAATATTAAAACATTTAATAACAATTATAAATAATATATATTACACACGGACATTTAATAAACAAATAATGCGATAAAAATAGAAGCACTCTGCACCGCCGATGGAGATAGTAGCAATGCCTACTCACCAGATGGAATGAGTAAGTAGGCGGTGGATAATTCTCAAAATTATCCACCGCCTACTTACTCATTCCATCTGGTGAGTAGGCATTGCTACTATCTCCATCGGCGGTGCAGAGTGCTTCTATTTTTATCGCATTATTTGTTTATTAAATGTCCGTGTGTAATATATATTATTTATAATTGTTATTAAATGTTTTAATATTGAGATTTCACCAATTTATTTTTCAGCTGTTACATGTTGTTAAGTGTTGTCCGTTTATAGTCACAGTATTACGCTATGTGTTGTGCTTTTTCTTTTCTTTAAGCACAACGTGAGGAGTTTCGTGTCTACAGCCAACAGGCTTGGTTTTCTTATATCCATTAGGAATAAATATGCCTTTCACAACAATATATGTGCCCTCTTTCAGGGTAAAATGCTTTTCCTTTGCAATCTTCCAGAAACCATAGGTGTGTTCTAGCTTATCCTGCACACGTTCAAAAAAGTCATTAGTTGATAAAGTGAATCTTATTGAGGAATTAAAATTCCGCACATGCCTACGGTCTTGGTAATAAGGATATTTTGCTCGAATCAAATCATAGATTTGGCGTGTGCTTGCTTTTTGACCGCGACTGTTTAAAATTGCTTCTGAAACCATGTACTTATACCCTAAAAGGGGATTCATATTGTTAACGAATTCATCAGCCATGTCAGAGTAGCACAAAAGATGTGTGCAGTTCTGTCTTCTTTGCTCATCAAAATGATTCTGCTCAATGGCTAACAAAATCCTGTGTTTCGTTTTCAAGGTCAACAAAAGTAACTACTTTTACTCCTTATTTCAAACGCCAATTGGATGTGTCCTTTTAATTGGTTTAAGTTTTGTGGTTAGTGATAGGCGAATGTGGGAAAAACATGTATCATTATTTTATCTCGTTTGTGAAAACATTCCTACACTTATTTCAGTAACATTGAGTTTTCTAGAAAAATAACAAAGAGCACTGTGTGAAAATAGTGCTTAGACAGCCATATCAGTAAATACACACACCTGCAAAATGAAATGTTTTTTCCCCACATACTTTTCTGTGTGTATTTGAAAGTCTGGTTAACTACCTGTCTGCATGAGTTTAAATACGTGTGTATCTATATATATATAAATATATCTCTCTCATAAAAATATATATATATATATAAAGTGTATATTGTACTATATGTATACAGTAGTGTGTGTGTGTGTGTGTGTGTGTGTATATATGTATATGTATATATATATATATATATATATATATATATATATATATATAATGTATCTTTTTTTTTTTTTTTTTATATTGCAGGAGTACACACAACATATTGATGGCAGTAAGTAGGCCTTGTATGAAACCTATTTAAATGGTGATAAACATGAGTGAATTAAGTCATAAACATTTGTTTGCACCCAATAATGTTAGAGGCTCACACTTAGTATAGTTGTCAAACATTAGGCCTGTATTATTAAAATAGTGTGTTTTCACAAGGAAGCATGAAGTGTATGTTTTTTGTAAATACATCTATACCAGTTTAGATAGTACTATATATATACACACACACACACACACAGTGTGTGTCTGTGTGTGTGTGTGCATATATCAATACATACTACATATATATTAGTATCAATTCAGAGATGTTCTTGAAACAAGAACACATAAATGATTAAAGGACAACATTACAATGGCCACCAAAGGTAAGTAATATTTAACACAAAATCCTGCTGTACACGTACAAGAAAGATGTTTGCAGTTAAATAGGTGCTTTTATAATTGCATGAAAATAATATGCACATGCAATGATTACATCAATTAACACACCCAAATGCAATGTTTTGCTGCTAAGTCAATGGCAGCTTCTCTAAACTTAGCAACTGGCTCCTGGTGGACCATTACTGAACAGACGATTAAAACATAAATATTTATAACACTATTCATTAATTAGGAGTGTTAACATTTCCAAAACTTCACGTGTACAAGAACATACTTGAAAGTTTGGAAACAACACAGTCTTCAGCATACATACAATAGTAATTAGATAATCTGAAGTCAACAAAACAAGGCCAAAGACATATTTTCTGAATTATAACATTTATTTTTTTTGTTCCTTTTGCGAGCGAGTAACAGGCCTGCTTGTTGTCTCTTGAATTTTCCTTTTTCTTTTGCCACCAACTTTAGGCACAACAGAGCCACTTTGAGTGGCCTCTGGCACTTCACGGGCAGGGCTTGTGGCCAGTGACTCACCTACAGGGCTTTTGGGCAGTGATTCACCTACAGGGCTTTTGGGCAGTGACTCACCTACAGGGCTTTTGGGTAGTGACTGTTCACCTACAGGGCTTGTGGCCAGTGACTCACCTACAGGGCTTTTGGGCAGCGATTCACCTACAGGGCTTTTGGGCAGCGATTCACCTACAGGGCTTTTGGGCAGCGATTCACCTACAGGGCTTTTGGGTAGTGACTGTTCACGGACAGGGCTTGTGCCCACTGACACATGTGAGCAAGTTGGTAGACACTGCACAAGTGATGGTTGGTCTGTTTCATGTGTGTCTTGTTTTGTTTTTGTCGCCTCCTTTGTAGGTGTCTGCTGCTGAATTTGTACAGATGGCAGCGGTAGGATGTCATCAGGAACCTGCACAGCAATGTCTGCTACTTGACCGGTAACATTTGGGCCTGGTGAATGAATATCAGATGAATGTGGTGAAAACTGACCTGCATGAACAGATCCTGGCTGGGAGGTGTTGAACTGTGGTACATTAGTCATTCTCCAGTAATTAGCTTGTGTTTGCTGAACAACTAATGCTTCGAATGAGGTGTTGATTTTTTGCAACTGTTTAGGCACTTCAATGAAGACTCTGTGGAGATGTGCCAATTGTGAAACTGTTTCTTCCTGCAGTGCAATCATCCTTTCCAGCACTGTCATCAGGTCAGAATGGCGACGATTTTCTGCTTCCACAATTTTTCCCTCAGAAGCTACAATTGCATCATATGTGGTATTTGCTGGACGTTTTGGCGGTAAAACAGTTTCAATTGGAACCTCTTCATGGTCACTTGCTTGTATTTGTGTGTCTATGGCGGCGGCGGCATCATCATCATCATCATCATCATCAAAATCCTCTTCATCATGTTCTACAAATAAATGTACACATTATTAAATGGCATGTTAATCTCTGCTGTGTTACTATGTAATTGTACTGTGTCATAAGTAACAACTAACATGTTTCCATACGTTTTATAACCTCACATTAAAAACTACCTTGACTTAAGAATAATGTTTGGACTCAGTATGAAATATGAGTGAATGAAAACTTGCTGTAAACTCACAACTCCTACATGATAGTTAACATCACTAACACAATACAAGTTGCCTTACACTTCCTTTTCACTGACACTAAGTAATCCTATTTAAAGAAGATGTGCAAAACAAATAATGAACATGACAACATAACATATAGAAGAGCACATATTATATGGCCACCAACTGATACACTCACCTTCTAGGTGTGTTGAGCTGGCTGACCCAGGTGAAGACACTTGTTCAGTCTCAGGTGACACATGTCCTTCAGGGGCAACTATATATAACAATAACATAAGTTTTACATTTACATGTGTAAATATTGAACAAACAGTTATTGTATGTTCTGTATTTATGAGTACCTAACAGCATCATTTCCTTAACCCAAAATGTGTGTGTGAAAGTGAACATAAATAGTTGTAATACACTGGCGACACACTTTATTCAAGCTCGGCTAGTCCCACGAATTCGGATATACCCGGGTGTATTGAGGTTTGTGACTGTTTTCTGCCCGAGTGCATTGAGTTATTTTCCGGCAGGGATTGAAGCATTTTATTCCCGTTGGCTGCAATACTGCACACTACATATATATATACTGCATTACAATTCATGATTTTATGCCATCTGGTAGACACGCGAAGCATTGCAGCCTATTAAATCCTAATCATTATCATTTAACAGATCAGCCGCCCATCAGCCAGGCATGAACCCAGGCTGGGAAGGCAAATGCAACGGGGCTTGTCAGAGGTGAGGAGCGGCGCATTCCAGGTATCTGCCAGGTACATACCGGGTATTTGCTCGAATAAAGTGTGTCGGTGCAGTAACAATGTACATGCCTGTGTACTTAGAACTTTTGAGTTCCCTAACATAAAACATACTATGTTTCTGCAGTAATGCGTGAGGATAAATAGATAAAATTTGTACATAAAAATCATATGTTGTGTAGTGATATCAGTATCATAATGTACATAACTATCATGAGATGACCATTCACAATGGTTATCATGAAGGTGGTCATATTGCAAAAAGTGTTGTTTTTGGTAGAGGATATGTGTGGTACATTAATATAAGATGTGGCACACCTGAATGTGGCTGTGACTCAACAAGACAACACATGCAGTGTGTGATAATGTGTCGTTGATAGTAGTTCAACTATAGATATGAGTGAACTAATGTGTGACGTACGCTTTGATAAGTAATGAGTTGTTGGGGCATTTAGTAGCTAAAGTGAAGCTTTCAAATGAGTGTGATTAACTTCAGTTGTGCTAGTCAGGTTGTAAGAACGGTATTCACTTCCCCAAAAAGCCTAATCAGCCACACCTTTCAATTACTTGAAACAGGTGAAAATGGTGTGAACTAAGTTGACCCTAAAATGAGGCTGTAATTAGTGTGTGTGCTGAACCCCACCCCCTCTGTTGAAGTGTATGCTGTGATGAGATATTAATTGCAGCTGCTTTAACACAATGGTAGATGAGCTAAATAGTCGTGTGCAGTTTTTAAGTTATGAAAACAATGACATAAAATATGATACGTGTGCCTCATTATGCTGTCTGTATATGACTTAAAGCAAAAATGGACCTTTTCATAATCAACTATAGATGTGTTAGTGCAAGTGATGTTTGTAGGCCGTTGCATGCAATATATTTGATGCATGCTTAAAATAGGCAGTAATGTCATGTTTGTCGGAGTAAAATAAATAAAATACACAATAATATTATACATATTTCTGTTCTGTACCTGTAGCTAGTAATAATTTCTCATTAACATGTGTTACACATGTGTACTACCCTGTTGTTCCCCATCTTCGCCCACCATCAATTGCTTCCACTGCAGCAATGCATTTTGGGAATTCACATGTAAATGAGCACGCAATGGCACGTGCTATATTAGTTACTGCTTTTAGTAGGACTACAACATATATGTCTATTTTGAGATATATATATATACAGAATCAGACATATACATATATAGATGCAGGTATGCTTATATTGTGAAGACAGTATAAAAAGCAGTGTAACTATGCAAAATAACTGTAAGCAACGACACGCCTAGTACAGTAATATTTCTCACCTGGTGGAAATTGTGAGGGGTAAATTCCTATATCACGGTCACCAGGTAAGCCTTCCACGACGACGGGAAGTAATTTTGCCCGAAGCAGCTCCTCCAATGGACTTAATATGAGACGTTGTGGTGTGGGCCCTCCTCCAGTGCCAGTAGCATGCACGCGTTGGTGTTGTATTTTCTTTTTCAATTTGGACCTAATATCATCAAATCTCTTGTGACAATTCCGCTTGTCCCTCACATGATTCCCACACGCATTGACACCAATGACTATTGTGTCCCACATTTCTTTTCTGCTTGCTGAACTTGTCCGCCCTTGAAAAACATATAAAATATATGAGGTAAATGAATAATAATAGAAGCACCAGTTTCCTACACTGCTAGCTGTTCCAAGAGATAGCAAACATGCTGTTTTATGTGTAATATGTGAAGCACATGAGCATTCACTACTAAACCTATACATGTAAGCAAGGTTGCATTCATATTGTATGCAGTTATGGCAAATTGACCGCCTGTGTTTAGTTGTCCTTGTAAGGCATGATAAAAAGCTGTGTTTCCAGACTAATTAACATAGAAAGATATTCTGAACCCATATTTGCATATGAACAAAACTCAGATGACCTAGGATCACATGTATTTGAATAATAAATGTAAAGGTACACTTACCTAGTAAATGTCCATATATACTGTCATAGTGCTCCAGAATGCCAGTGACAAGAGCTGTATTTTCCTGGTCATTGAAGCGAGGATTACGTGGCTTCTCCACACGTTTCTTCCGAGCAGGTTTAGGGTCAGAGCTTGGCTGGTGCTGACTGGACTCTCCTTCTTCCAATGGAAGAGCCTCCAAAAGCTGCCCACCAGCAAGCACGCCACCACCAGACACCCCATCAGCAACTGCGCCACCAGCAGCACTCACAGCACCAGCACTCCCACTCCTAGCACCAGCACTCCCACTCCTAGCACCAGCACTCCCACTCCTAGCAACAGCACTCCCACTCCCAGCACTCCCACTCCCAACAGCACTCCCACTCCCAGCAACAACACTCCCACTCACAGCAACAACACTCCCACTCACAGCAACAGCACTCCCACTCACAGCAACAGCACTCCCAGCAACAGCACTCCCACTCCCAGCAACAGCACTCCCACTCCCAGCAACACCACTCGGTGCACCAGCAACATCACTCCCCTGAACAGTACGTTCACTCCGACGCGTACTCGCACGAGTAGCACTCCCACTCCCACCAGCATCACTCTACCCACGCTTTGCGGGCATACTTCCAGCACTCACAAAAAACAGACAACTAATGTACAGCCAATCACACGAAACACTTCCACATATAAAACAAGACAAAGATGTAAACAAAACAACAATGGACAAAGCTCACCCAATACACAACAAGTCTCTCCGTCAATATGCAAATGTTCAATCAGCAAGCTCTGTGCGTCTCTCTCTCTCTCTCACTCCCAACAATACAGAGAATGATTAGCAGTACACGTTGCCTTTAAATATGGCGCGCAATCCAATACATGCTTGTTTCGCCTGATTCAGCAAGATTTGTGATTGGGCAACCTATCAGCACCCCGCCACGCACGCCGATACACCTGTGTGTGATCGGCTAATCATCGTGAGAGTGGGCGGATTTGTTTTCGGGTTGATTTTGAATGTATTCGGCACTTACTGCATACGGAGAGGAAAAATCGCCATTAACATGACTAATCGGTAAGCTTGCCGATTTCACTTAATCGACGCTTACTGCATGAGGCCCTATGAGAGTAATTATCTTAATGAGTAAACACTGACCTCTGATAAATCTTGAGTGGCAGAGTGGAGCAGAAGTTCTGTTAGAGCAGCTGTGGGATTGATTACCCACTTATTAGACGTCTAAATTTTGATCAAGTACTTAATGTACATATCAATTACAGTACATTAATGTGCATAATAGCTCTGATAAATGTATTTATCAAAAAAAAAAATGAACACTAATAGTACTGCAGACACTGCAGTAGCTGCTGCATCTCCAAGGACGAGAGCAACTTTCCTTCTAGAACAGTGGTTTTCAAACCTTTCCTCAGGGTTCTAAGCCAACAAGGTTTCTAAGGCAACACCCAATGTTCTATTTATATACAAATGAGACGTATTCACCTGTGTGAATGATATTTTGTCTGGTCCGATTTCATATGTTTGTTTCAAGATGTTATTGTTGGTATTTAATATACCTATAAACTCTTTTAGGAGGTCAGGGGGGCCTGTCCAAGAAGAAACACTTTGTCAATAAATATAACCATAGATTTATATGGCTAGTGAACCACTCCATCTCCTCGGAAAAGACAGTCTCTGCCTCCTACCAGGCAAGTTTGGGCAAGGATCCCATAACAATTCCTGTCTGAGAGGAGCGTCTGATACTCTTTGACATAGTCATCGCTTTTTAGGATCACGAGGTTACCCCCCTTATCCGTGGGTTTTATAATTATATCTTTATCTTGTTCAAGATCTTTTAGTGCTACCAATTCTGTATTAGTAAGGTTATTTTGATAGGAATTGTGGTGGCTGTGAATGCTCTCCAAATCCCTAGTGACCAGGTCCACATGTTAATACGTTAATATTGGAACTAGATTCGGATGGAGGGGTAAATTTAGATCTGGGTCTCAGGGACATAAAAGGTCCTTCCCCTTGTACCCTGTCCGATTCCTCCATCAGTGTTGTTAATAGTCTCATGTTCTCACTGTCTAGGTTATCAAAGGGCTCTAACCCTAAGTTTCTGACCAGATTAAGGTCCCTCCTTTTGAACATCTTGTGCCAAAGAAGTTTCCTGGCTAACAGGTTTGGATCCTTGACCCATTCGAAGATGTTAATACTGGCTGTCGGTGAAAATGATAGTCCTTTCAATAGACTGCTTATACAGTATGGTCTTTATTAAGCTTGCGGTCATATTAATGATTTGACACTCATTGGATCCTGCGCTTGTGTCTGCACCAGATAGAGTTAATAAATCTATTGGCGTCGGTACACCCTCGTCCTCCTGTACCCAGCTCCCTCTGTCCCTTCCTGGACCTCTTTTTCCCCCTTGTCTGCCTCGCCCTCGATACGGCTGTGATGGCCTGGCATCCTCTAAAAAAGACACCTGCCCCTGGGTTTCCAACATTGGTAACATACTTATTTGCTGATACCACAGGAACTACTAGTATGATTACCATAGGACCCAGTGTATACAAACATTTTTTAATTTTTTTTAATTTCAAAGTTTTATTGATTTTTTTAGAATTGCAATAGCAAAAACAAACAAATCAGAGAAATGATAACAATAATCATCGTCATAGTAATGTATACACTACTAATAATAATAGAAGTAGAAATAGTCCCATTAATAGAACCGATAGTAGTAGTGATAGTACTAATAATTGTAAATAAACAAACAATACAGTCAATATAATCAACTAATAATATATAGTAATTTTGTTCAGAACGACACCTGAACACTTTTTACTGTGCAGTGTCCAGCACTACAAAAGAAAAATATACATAACTAAACACGAAAAGACATAGAACTGAGTTAAGATAGAGAAGAGAGAGGGAGGGGAAGGGAGGGGGAACACTGTACCATCTCAAAAGCATATATTTATCCTTTAGTTGTTATGCGCTAATCTCTAATCTCTTATTATTGAACCATCATTAATCATCTATCTATCCAGGGTTCCCAAGTTTTATAGAATTTCAGTGGATTGTTTGAGGAAGGCGGTCAGCCTTTCCATCAACATTATCTCATCGATCCTTCTTTCTACTGTTAGTCTGGAGGGGGGGAGAGGACTTTTCCAAGCAGCAGCCACCGAACACCTGGTGGCGCTCATAATATGAGAGATTAGCCATCTCGTTGGATGGCTCGGATCCTCTATTGGTTATGGCAATAGGTAGATTAGGGGGTTTAAAGGGATTTCGACACCAGTTATGGTATCAATAATTTCTTGAATATTTGTCCAGCATTTTTGTATAATTGGGCAGTTCCACCAAATGTGAACCATATCTCCAACTGATCCACATCCTCTCCAGCATTGATCTGAGGATTCGGGATATATGTTTGAGTCTTTTTGGTGTAAGGTACCACCGATATATAATTTTATAAATGTTCTCTTTGGTTATAGAACATATAGATGTTTTGGACGCATTCTCCCAGATATTGCTCCAATCCACCCTATCAATTTCAACTCCTAGATCGTTTGCCCATTTAGACATATATTTATGGTCTCGGCTGTTTCCGGCTGCTTCGATCCCTCCATATATCTTTGTTATTAAGCCCTTCTGGTAGGTACCTTCATTGCACAGATGTTCGAAATCAGACATCTCCGGGATGTAAGTTTGCTTGATAGTTTGTATAAGAAATGTCCGATTTGGAGGTACTTGAATGGGGACATAGCCTGGGTAGTAATTTTAGCAGAGTTCTTGATAAGTCAACAATTTACCTTTGTGAAGAAAATCTCCTACCTTTGTTAGGTTGCTGTTTTTAAATATGTTGAAGCAATTCGTATGGCAACCCGGAGGGAAGCCCGGGTTGTCATATATCGGATACCCCTGTTCAGATACCCCTGTTGTAAATGTAAAAAAATAAAATTGGTTTTGCATCACAAATCTAGAGTTCGTTTCATTGGTCCTAGTAATAGCTGTGTCTGGGTAGGCCCCTTTTTCTCCTTGGACCACAGTGAAAGTGGGAGGATGCAATCCTTTGAGTATTGGGTCTCTATAGACGTGATTTGGGATAACATTCCATATTACCTGTCTAAGCTGAGCGACCTGTGTGTTAGGTCTGGGAGCCCCATTCCTCCTCTGTCTTTAGAGGCCAGTAGTACCGACCTAACTACTCTAGCTCTTTTATTTTGCCAAATAAATTTGAATATCCTGTTTTGCAAGTCTTTTAGTACTGTTTTTGGGATATGGGTCGGAAGTGTTTGGAAAAGATACAGTAGCCTGGGTAGAACATTCATCTTTATTGAGATTATTTTCCCTGTCCAAGATATTTGATGTTTGTTCCACTCAAGCAGATCTTTTTTGATTTTATCGATTTATGGGGGGGTAGTTGCTTTGATATATATATATCATTTTTAGGGATGTTGATCCCTAGGTATTTGATATGGGAAGCTTTCCATCTATATTTTTAAAACAATTGCAGAAATCTGACCTCTTCCTCTGGTAGGGAGATGTTCAAAATTTCGGACTTGTCATTATTAACCTTATAGCCTGACAATTTGCCGAATTTCAATAATGTCTTCTGTAAATTTGGGAGGGAGAGCAGAGGATTGGAAAGTGTTAGGATAACATTGTCCGCAAACAATGAAATGTTGTAATTTCTTTGTCCGATCTCTATTTCCTGTATATCTGGTATATCTGGATCTAATCTGATCCTAGATGCCAGAGGTTCGATCAAAAGAGCGAAAAGTAGAGGCGCATGCGCGGCGGTGGAGAGAATGGAGTCCTAACCACAGAGCTCCGTCCCCACCGGCACATGATTTTGAAATAAAAGCGGCAAAACAAGATACTCACAGTCATAAAACAGAACGAAAGATAAATAAACCTCCACAGATGGCTTCTAATAAAACAGCGCGGACTAAAAACCAGCAAATCTCCACTTATCTCAGGAAGAAAGGGGGCACTCCAGCAGATAAACCGGGGACTCCCGCGCAAACAACCAACATGGACCCCGATTATCTATCCTCTACAGAAGAGGATAGAGATGAAGAGATGGTCCGGAGAAAAGATCTTAAAGAATTCTGTGCCAAAATGCAGACATTTTTCAAAACAGAGCTTTGGGCCATCAGACAAGATGTAGATGCATTAGGTGAGCGGACGGCCACCTTAGAGACAACAACAGAGGAAACAACCATTGCCCTAACACAAACTCAAGAGCAAGTCAGCACACTGCATGAAAGAATTACATTTCTAGAAGATAAGGCAGAAGATGCAGAAAACCGCGACAGACGGTGTAATATACGCCTGAGAGGAGTACCCGAAAATATAACAGATCCGGCAGATTTTACCAACAACTGGCTGGAACACCTATTCCCAGAT
Organism: Ascaphus truei; assembly: GCF_040206685.1. Taxonomy (NCBI): domain Eukaryota; kingdom Metazoa; phylum Chordata; class Amphibia; order Anura; family Ascaphidae; genus Ascaphus; species Ascaphus truei. Next base: position 68,746,072 of record NC_134489.1, on the reverse strand, counting down.
AAACCGGAGTCAGAAATCTGTTTGGACCGATGCCACAGAGCTCTGCGTGGTAAACCGCAAGCAGGAGACCCCCCTAGAGATATTGTGGCCCGCTTCCATCACTACCGCACCAAGGAGGAGGTGTGTAGGATTGCCAGGGAAGCAAGGTCTCTGGAGTTTGAAGGAGTCAAGCTCCAGGTTTACCAGGACCTTGCACCAGCTACCCTCACCAAAAGAAAAGCTCTAGCCCATATCACAAAGACACTCAGGGATAGCAACATTAAATACCGTTGGTTGTTCCCGTGTGCTTTGCTCTCTGTCAAAAATGGTGTTGCACACACTCTACGGAGACCGGAGGACGGGGAGGGCTTTTTGGCCAAACTTGGGGCCACAGGATCACCTCAAGGCCCGTCTCGCCCCCCTTCACCCAGCTCGAGGGCACCTACCACCACTGGGAGCAAGGCTGCCCGTCCCAAGAATGGCTCAAGGATCAACGATGCCACCGATACCCGTAGCACCAAATAAAGCCAAATAAATCCTTCTCATGCAGCAGTGCCCTTTTTTGAAGCCTTACACCCAACTATATCCTCTAATTACACACCACCAAGCAGGAGGACGACTCACCAGGGCCGTTGCAGAGGATGGTGTGCTCGGAGCAGCTCCGTCCACAACTTTAGAGCGGCAGCCATCTTCCCTTGGTCCTTCTCCTTGGTGAGCGGGAGGCAGAATGGCTTTCCCGCGCTAGAGATCTGACGTCATCGCCAAGCACCTCCCTCTCGCGAGATCTTGGACACTTCCTGGAGATCTCGTATGCCCAAGATGGCTGTGCCCCGATACAGGAGCCTGTATCTTAGAGACAGCAACTCCTCTGTGAGACTTAAGTGGAGAGGCAGTAGGCGATTGGACTTATAGCCTGCCCCACTTTCAAGTACTTACAGGTCCCGTTCCCGGTTACAGTTACATTAAGTTTTCAAAATAAAGTTACAATAAAGTTACAATAATCACAAAAGTTTCAAAAAACCATAAGATTATAAATGAATATAAATGAATATATGCATGTGCTATATACTTTATAATATATATTTGATGTATGCTGTGTGCCATAAACATGCTATATATATGTCTATGTTGTACGTATGCTGTATGTGTATATATGTAGTACATATGCCTTTTGTTCTCTATTTGTTCTCTATTTAGATGCTGTATTGTATGCACAATATATATACACTGTATATATTTATATAGTGTATATCTACATTCAATATATATACACTAGGAAGCTGCAGAGCTAGGAGTTGTAGACGTATATATATATATACTGTAATATACTATATCATACTGTACTACACTGTATGCTATGTGCCATATGCGTGCTGTATATATATGTATGTTGTACGTATGCGGTATATGTATATAGGTAGTACATATACCTTTTGTTCTCTATTTATATGCTATATTATATGCACGATATATATATATACTAGGGAGCTGTATAATTAGGAGATGTAGACGTGTATATATATATTCTGTAATATACTATATTAAGCTATAATATGTTGAGATGTACTATAGTATGCATGTATTAGAGGGGTACTATATGAATAATCTGTGCATATGGGATGTTCAGGTATACATTCGTAGGAATATATATATATATATAGGTAGGTAGACTTTATACGTATAATTTATGCTATATTCTATATGTATATCTTTAGCTATATACAAGACACTGTTTATTCTATATACTATTATCCTCTATTATTCACTTTCTACACTGTTAGTCGCATTATTATCTCTACCAATATACCCCAGATAATCATAGTAGACACCTAATGTCATATAAAAATAGCATTCAATATAGTTGACTCAGAGATTCCATACGAGACGACAGACTCCTAAAAGATCCACACATAATTTATATCGATAATGTAAGTGATTGAGCAGTGTAATGTATATATAACTATTAGGATCTATACTTTACATAAGAGGTATATGAAGTGTATATGATTATATCTCTCATAACTTTTGGATTATTATCCTCAACAAAATAGCAGTTAATACAGTTGATACATTTTACATTGTTCACTATCCTATGCATTGGGTAAAGATATGTTTATTTATTCTAGGAATATATAGTCGCCCTATCTACCTTATATGTCCATATATCTGTTTTATATGCCTTATTTGTATCATTTGTCATATGTCATGTACAGGCATTCCCCGCAATAATATACGCAATAAGATCGGAGCATTATTTACGATAGTCTACCAAATATTGCTTCATAGTTGCTATACGTTGAGAAAGTTTTGATTATGATTGACATTGGGTTTTATGGTTACCCTGGAGGAATATAATTGATATTCCTGTTCATATTAAGGTTCTAAATGTTATGAGGCACTCAAGAAACCCAAATTAAGCTGCCGCAGTTAATAAGTTATTGAATTTATGGAAATTGTGCCGGTGGGGTTATCCCCGGCGACGCGCATGTGTTTTTCTTTTTGGTCCCTCAACAGGAGAGACCAACCACAAGTCCCAGGTAGGATTGCCTCCAATACAGGAGTCCGGCTCATCCATGAGATGGAGCCAGCAGACCTACCTACTGGGCACAGGAACATCCCTCGGGGGCTCCCGAGACACGTTCCTGTTTTTTGTTCACTCCTTTTTATACTTTTCCCTTTTTATATGTTGCTTTTTAACCCACGTTATATCCCTCTTGTAGCCTCCCTTGTTTTGTCTACCTATCCTTCCTATGTCCCCTTCCCTACCTTCCCATGGACAAACGGAGCCCTATGGATGAGACTAATCGACGCACTTATGAGAGGAACATCGGATAGATTCAACGGAGCAATAGCTAAAGGTGAGTATAAGGGTCTTTACACTGGTTACTTCTACCACTATGACACATGGCGTTAACCTTAATATCTCACAATGTAAAGGGCTTTAATAGTCCAATCAAAAGAAAATTAGCTTTTACGGACTACAAGAGAAAACAGGCAGATGTGTTGTTCTTGCAGGAGACACACTTCAGTAAGAACAACCCACCCAAATTCCTAGACAAGGGCTTCTCCCAATATTTCACTTCATCAGCTTCAATCAAAAAAAGAGGGGTAGCCATTCTGTTCAATAATAAAATCCCATTTGTCTCACAGACAATTAAAAAAGATACCGAAGGCCGCTATATTATATTAGTAGGAATGATCCATGAACAGCCTATTACATTGGCCTCCCTATACGCTCCCTGTATACAAGACGCAACTTTCTTTGATAAATTCTTCAAAATACTAAACTCAATAGCCAAAGGCTGCGTCATTGTAGGAGGAGATTGCAATATAACAATGCATTCAGATATAGATAGATCAAGAGGAGGAGTCTCTGACAATAAAAAAGCGCAATCCGCCCTTCATAGAGGCCTGAAAGACACCCAGTTAGTGGATATATGGAGAGAGCTCCATCCATCTACCAAAGATTACACCTTTTATTCCCACCCACATACCTCATACAGTAGAATCGACTACCTCTTTATCTCGTGCCACCTGGTTCCTATGGTCACGCAAACAGAGATCCATGATATTTCATGGTCTGACCACGCACCAATAGAGCTAAGGTGCAATAATATCCGACCCAATCGGCCAGGTGCAAACTGGAAACTTAATGAGTCTATTCTAAAGATACCTGAAATATGTGATATAATAGATCAAGAAATAGTTCAATTTTTCACAATAAACACAGGCTCTGTGGAATCCCATATGATACTTTGGGAGGCTCATAAAGCAACCTTAAGGGGCATATTGATCAACATCACAGCTAAACGAAAACGAGAAAGAGATTCAAAAATTAAATGGCTCCAATCTAAATTACATTCCCTTATCTTAAACCACAAATCTAATCCCGACTCACAAACAACTCATGATCTAAAAGATACAAAAATTGAACTAAACATGCTATTGACTTCCAGAGCAGATAACTCCCTGAGTTGGTCCAAGAGGAAATTCTATGAAAAAGCTAACAGGCCGGATACGATGCTAGCTCGAGCTTTAAAAGATAGGCAATCTAAGTTTAACATCCAAGCTATACGCTTAAAATCAGGCATACAAACAGCCAACCCCCAAAAAATAGTAGAAGAATTTGGTTCATTTTATAGTTCCCTATATGATGGTAAGAAAGTGGCACATAATATCAACACGAGCAGAGCTCTAAGAGATTTCTTAACCAGCTCAAAGATAGGGAAATTGACAGAGCAGGACAAAGAGGCCCTGGGCGCCGACTTCACATTAGAAGAAGTGTCTCAGGCCATCAAAGAACTTAAACCATCAAAGGCACCAGGACCAGATGGTTTCTCGGGGCTATACTATAAGAAGTTTTCAAATTCACTAGCCCCACAGCTGCTCCACATGTTCAACGCTATACTAGCAGGAGCCCCAATCCCCGAGGATATGCTGCGGGCGTCTATATCTCTAATACACAAACCTGGCAAGGATCCGCTGAATTGTAAAAGCTATAGGCCAATTTCCTTAATCAATACCGATATAAAAATATATGCTAAATTGTTGGCCAACAGATTAAGTCTAATCCTACCCAGACTAATACATCCAGATCAGGTCGGCTTCATCAAAGGAAGACAAGCAGCGGATAACACCCGACGATTTATTGATCTGCTAGAATTGGCAAATAAAAATAACACTCAAACTATGCTATTAAGTCTGGATGCTGAAAAAGCTTTTGATAGGATCGACTGGCCATACTTAAAAGAGACGCTAACAGCATTTGGCTTCGGGGATAGGGTGAGCGGAGCGATTATGTCGCTGTACTCAAGCCCATCCGCTAGGGTTATACATCAGGGCTTCCCCTCACTTCCATTTCAAATTCAAAGCGGCACAAGACAGGGGTGCCCTCTATCTCCCCTCCTGTTTGCCCTATGTATCGAACCTCTGGCAGCACGCATTCGAGATAATACTGATATCTCAGGGTTAAACGCATACGCTCAATCCCATAAAGCGGCCCTGTATGCAGATGATATCTTACTAATCATTTCAAAACCCCTCACTTCATTACCAAATCTATTTGATCTACTAGACAAATTCTCCAAAATCTCTGGGTTTAAAATAAACCAAACCAAATCTGAAGCTCTGAATATCAATCTCCCTAGACATACGGAAAAACTATTGAAACTAAATTTCAAATTCAATTGGCAGAAGAAGTCTATAAAATACACTGGCGACACACTTTATTCGAGCTCGGCTAGTCCCACGAATTCGGGTATACCCGGGTGTATTGAGGTTTGTGACTGTTTTCTGCCCGAGTGCATTGAGGTATTTTCCAGGCAGGGATTGAAGCATTTTATTCCCGCTGGCTGCAATACTGCACAGTATATATATATATACTGCATTACAATTCATGAATTTATGCCATCTGGTAGACACGCGAAGCATTGCAGCCTATTAAATCCTAATCATTATCATTTAACAGATCAGCCGCCCGTCAGCCAGGCATGAACCCAGGCTGGGAAGGCAAACGCAACAGGGCTTGTCAGAGGTGAGGAGCGGCGCATTCCAGGTATCTGCCAGGTACATACTGGGTATTTGCTCGAATAAAGTGTGTCGGTGCAGTACCTAGGAATTCATATCACCAAAGATGCAAAAAGCATCTACAATGCAAATTATCCCAACCTAATTTGGACGTTGAAACAGGACCTAATCAGATGGTCTTCCAAGAAGATTTCTTGGATAGGTAGGATACATAGCGTTAAAATGAATCTACTTCCCCGTATCCTATACCTCTTCCAGACATTACCAGTGCCACTCAAACTGAAGGATATACTCTCACTTCAGTCTGCAATATCTAACTTTATCTGGAACGGAAAGAAACCGAGAGTAAATAAACTGAATATGAAAAGACCTACCTTAGCTGGCGGCTTGGCGGTACCCTGCCTGTTAGCATACTATAAAGCGGCTCAATTAAGTCATATTATTCAATGGCATTCTGACCCTACATTGAAGAGATGGGTAGAATTAGAAAGTGCTGCGTGCTCTCCATTAGAGCTCAGTAGTCTGATTTGGTTACCTAAATTAGCGAGGAAACCCGCTACCCTGCCGCTCACCTCAATGATCAACTCTCTATCGGTTTGGGAAGCAACTAGAATTAAAAACTCACTCACATCAAGATGCTCTTTGATGTCCCCTATTTGGAACAACCCGAATTTTGCACCGGGCCTAATTGGTAACAACAGTTCTATCTGGAAACTAAAAGGATATAATAGATTCAAAGATTTAGAAGGATACAACCTAAAAATCAAAACATTCGACCATATCAGACTAGAAAAAGACATCCCCCACACAGAATTCTATAAATACCTCCAGATAAGAGCATTTTACAACAAATCCGCCCCATACCCTCCCCTGACAAATTTCGAAAAGCTCTGCCGGGTAGAAACCGACACTAAGGGACTTATATCTACGATTTATGGAGAGGTAGTCGAGTCCGCTACATCTAAATTGCAAACCCCTTCATTCCAAAACCAATGGGAATTAGACCTAGGGGAGACCTTAGAGGAAGAAGATTGGATCTCCATATTTTTAGCCACTGCCAAAAGTTCCATATGCACAACACTGAAGGAGAACGCATATAAAGTCCTAATGAGGTGGTACCTCACCCCACTCAAATTATCTAAGTTCGCTCCAGGGTCCTCCCCACTGTGTCCCAAACAATGTGGAGGAACAGCTGACCTGTTACATATGCTGTGGTCTTGCCCTCGGATCTCCCTAGTTTGGGAACAAATTAGGAATTGGATCCAGAGGATTTTTGACCTCTCTATTCCCCCAGACCCATGGCTGTTTCTCTTAAACAGACCAGTAAAAGGCCTATCAAAATCGCATAATAAACTCATTGCACATTTCGCAATAGCAACGCGGTGTGAGATCGCAGCACTATGGAAACGCCCCGAAGTTCCAATTATCCCAAAGATTCGGAATCGTATTTGGTTTATTTGCCAGATGGAAAAATTAACTAGCTTAGTTAATGACACTGGCGACAATTTCCTAAAAGTCTGGACCCCTTGGCTAGCACAGACAGACATCCCCGGGGTAGAGCGTGACACAATTTGGCTATGATAGCAATAGATGCGTTCTCCTACAGAGAGGTGAAGCCCATTTCCACAACAAATACCTCACACAATATGAGTTCGCTCATATATACCTTTCCTTAGCTACTGCGGCTATTCGGCGGCAGCAAAGACCTCTCAACAGCCTTCAGAGAATATTCCATCCATTTCCTCCGTTCTCCCATTCCCATCCTACACCCCTTCCCTCTTCCCTCCTCCCTCCCCGTCTTAATTTTTTTTTTTTTTTTTTTGTTATAATTTATTTCTGTTATTATTATCCCCCGACTCCTCACAATAGGAATGACTATCCTTTACCACATGGTTAAATAGGGCTCGAAAAACCATGTGGGTCAGTTATGTGTTAATTAATGTTCACTACATGCTATTTTGAACAATATTTGTTTAAATGTTTTTTTTTTATATATATATATATAACAAGCATGTACTCATCAATAAAATTCAAGTTATAAAAAAAAAAAGAGCGAAAAGTAAGGGGGATAGAGGACAACCTTGTCTCGTTCCATTTTTAATATCTATATTTTCTCATTTGGTCCCTGGTAGTTTAACTAGTGCTCTAGGTGATTGATTAGGGGCTCTAACTCCCTCTAGGTAAGGACCCATAAAACCAAAAGACTGCAAACCTCCGTCCAGAAACCTCCTATCGATTCTATCGAAAGCCTTTTCTGCATCAAGGCTTTGCAGAATAGACTTAGTTTTTTTTTAATGGAGATGTTCTATTATATCTATTTTTTTTCTCGTGTTATCAGAGGCCTGCAACAGCGTTTATTTTTATCTGCAGAATTTTACAATTTCGCTAGTCATATACTGTATATAAGGCATCTTTTCAAGTGTATTTGGGGCACCACCCTTACACTCTCATATTTGGTGGGTTCTGTGTCACACACCCTATATTTTAATTCTTGAACATTGCTCCCAGTAACATTTATTTTAATAGATTCATCTCATTCGCCATTATCCTGCAAGGGACTCACTGTCCCAGCTCATGTAAAAAAGGGGGGGATTTTCCTTTTGTTGATATAGTCGGTCTCCATTCACACCGTGATTCAAGTGCTCTCATTAGTGGGGTTATCTTTTTCTTTTTAGTTTGTGTATTTAATACTGTATACACAGCACACACGCATTGCAAATAGGTGTATACCAAAAGTGAGGATTGCACATTATATCAAATTCTTGATGGCTCCCAGATACATGGGCCACTATTTGCGCTGCTGTTACATAAAACCTCTTGCGGTAAGACAAATTATGCCTCATTAAAGTGAATGGGCTGCAAGGTGTCTACAGTGTCAGACGGTGCTTATGGTAATGCACTGCTTAGTGTATATGGGCCATCACGATTACCCAAATCTAAGAAGAATAAGCAACATAAGGATAAAATATGTATGTATTAGAAAAGCTTATGTCTATTAACATAAAGTAATAATAACTGTTTTATTCATTGCTCCATTTTCATATCTGTTCTTAGATACATATACAAAACATGTACAATAGGACACTCCAGGGTGTGTAATTATGGCTATAATTGCATTGCTCGAGTGTGTTGTTAGGTAACGGGCGCTTGCATTGAGTGCCTTTAAATGAACATGAGGCAAGTGCAATTATTCATCATAATTGCATATCTTAATGCACTTATAACATTTGAAACAAAAAGATCGAGCTTTTTGATAGTAAATTAAAAATCAAGAAATTGTATGAAGTGCTCTAAAGATGCACGTTTAGAAAAACTAGCCCTAAAAGGGCCTTGAAATCCCAGTTTTCACCAACTCCAAAAGGGACTATTTATCAAAGTTTCTCTATTGAAAATACAGTGCAATACTACCAGTAGTTTAAAAACAACGGTGTTAGGAACAAACCCCCCAAAAAACAATCTAACTGAAAACAATGGGATAGTTCCTTTCATAAACCAAATGTTGCACTTTACACAAAAAAAAAACTCTTTAATAAATAACATCTCTTGAGAATTTTGTAATCCTGCCTAATCACCTAAATAACTTTTAAAGCAGCAAAACATGTGAAACTATATATATATTTTTTTTTTTAAATAAACCAGTTCTGTAGTACAGCATTAGATAATACTTACTGTATTTTTTTAATTATTATTATTATTCAACTCTTAACACCATTTTAATTAGTTTTAAAGCATCATTTGATTTCTACAGCAGGTTTAAGCCCACCTCCCAAGCAGTGCAAGACCTTTGCAACACTTTGTGATAATTTGTTGCCCATGTTCCCAGCAGTTTGAGCTGTAAACTGTAACACTAGATAATGTTACCTTAGTAAAATAAGGATGCATTGTACCTGCTGAGTTACTGTACACTGACTGAAGCAGCCATTATGTTAGGCACAACATCAGGATTTTTACAGATTTATAACAGGAGCAACAAATGGTTGCCAGTTTAGGTAAGAATGTAGAATGATACAATGTCACATGTTTTAAATATAAAAAGAAGAAGAAGAAAAAAGGGGGGGGGGGTATAGCATTGCTGCTTTAACTCAGTTAGTGCTGGTAGGGAATGCAACACATCAAGGAGTGTACTACTGTCTGCCAAGGTACTGTAAAGATGTAGCCAAGCTTACTTTGCCTGCTCTCTAGGAAAGCCGTGGGAATACAATGGAAGCACCCCCTTGCCGCAGGGATTAACACAGCAATAGGAAGTATGAATCCCCCTTGGGTCGGCATGGCTTTTACCTTCTCCTGGGGGTTTATTTTTGGCACAGCTCTGGTGACTGTAATCCAAACCAAATCTAAAAATCCTTTCACTTTTTTTTTTAATGGAATGGGAATAGGCAATTGTGAAAATGTAAGCAATTCACATTTTATAATTGTATGAATTAATCTCTGCCTATGTATGAGGATGTTGAATTGTCTCTGACCAATGACAAGTGAGCTCATCTGACTTTTAGCAATTTTCTTAAGATATGAACGTTCCTTAAACATTAAAAATGACCTTACAGTCTTACACTGAAACACGTGATCAAAAGAAGGGAAAGAGGTCATATATGCAGAATTTATTTTGAGAAATGTAGGCAATTGAGGTTTTAAATTATGAGTTAAAGGAGAAGCCTTATTCAGAAGAACAGCTGCAGACCACGGACAAGATTTACCCTAAAGCAATCTCACTTCTCTATAGCTGAAATATATGCTACACAATTCCCAGGATTAGGAAGAAGGGATATTGTTATTACTATTACATTTTAAACAATAGATTAATCTGTAAATTGCAATGCCCTTCAGGGCATCATATCCACCAAATAAAATCTTGTTTAAAAAAAATAAACAAATACTCTGTTTAGTTTATTGCAATGTGAAAGGAGTAATGTTTCTTATACCGTGCACACACTTTTGTTTCTAAAGAGTCATTATTCTCTTATAATGACAGCCCTGTTCTCCCAATACAAGGTATTCTCTTGATATAATAAGTGCGTAAACAAGAGGGAAGACGTGTGACCTCTGTCTCTTTCACAGCCATGTTTAGTTTCAAAGGCAAGCTTGTGCCACAAATATTTCAGCTGAAAAGAATACAGCTTTTATTCTTTTTTTTTTGGTTTGTTTCTGTCGGCATGAAGAAACATTACACAAGGTATATGCAGTGAGAAATGGATTTTTACTCGGGAGCTTGATTTATGGATCTATTAGAAGTCAAAAGTCAAATATTCTTAAATGTACCAAGTTCTCTACCTGGTTAGATTTTAGACATGCAGAACTCCCAAAGTACATATCTTGTATTACACCCTCTAAAATGTGCTCATATTTTGAATACTAAGCAATCCAGTATCAGGCCTCGGGCATGGTCAGCGCTTAAGCGCTGACCCGTGTTGAGGCGTGCTGCTGCTCGGCACTGAGCCCCTGCAGCCGCAATGAGAGCGGCTTTAGCAGGGGCTCGCGCACGCGTAAGCATGCTTGGGGAAGCGTGTGTCTGACAGAGTTTTGAAATTTTCCTGCTTGCCGGAGCGCAGGGCCGGTCACGTGATTAAGCCCGTCAATTTAAACAATGCAGTTTAAGGAAACACAAAAATAACTAAACCTCTTATCCCTTTGTAAGGGCTAGCTCACTTTCCCAGTCCCTATCTGCAGGGCTGGGAGGATAAGTCTGTTTCCAACCTACAGTACAACCCCAAAGTCCAAAGAGGTACCTGTAAGCAAGACCCTTTGTGTCAGTCTCTGAGTCTGGGTTGGTATCCGTTGAGGGGCCACCCGCTGGCGGGTTCCAGGGTCTGCTGTGTCCTGGAATAGAGGTCTGATTCCTGGTGTCTTGTTGGCAGCACAAACCTTCTGTGCTCAAGAGATCAATTCTTGTGAATCCCTTCTGGCAACACAGTTGTCACTGTGCTCAAGAGATCTCCTGCAGTTTCAAGCAGGTGGTTGTTCTACCTGTCTGATGAGCCAGGTGGAGACTGGTTAATTGTCTCTAGCTGCAATTAACCAGCTCCCTGCGGGATTCCTCAGACCAATATAGGCTTTCTATTGAAGCCTTTTTTAGACAGAGGTTAAGGCCCTGTTGCAAATACACACCCACATTAAGCCTTTGAATTCGTTCTTGAGTGCTTTTAGTTTTACTGAAATAAGCTGTCTTTTATATTACACTTGCAGAAAGTACCTGACGTTGCTCTGGAATTCTCCCCGCTTATCTCTCCCCCTCATCACTTTCATTTAATACCTTATGATGCCCCCAGTTCTTTCCACCTCTCTCTCCTTCTCCAGCATTATTACTTTCTCCTCACCTGTCACACGACTTTCTCTTTCTTTGTCTGCTTTCTGTGTAAACTTTATAGCTACTGTATCTGACCCAAATTATGATGTCACCAGTATGATGTCAATGTCAGATTAAATAGCCTACCAGGTACAACAGCCAGGAAACATCATTCAAAATGTATTTACGATATCTTAAGGTGTCCAAATGCATTACGAGCAGACAAACGACTTTCCAAAATATATAGTAGATGTGCTATGGCTACCCGAAGCTATGATCCAAACATACCAAAACTCTAACTACGTTCTTCCTTTTCATCCTATTAGATAGTATGCCAAGTTTCGTGGCTCTAGGATTAAGCGTGTGGATTTGTATAGCCGGACAAACTTAATTATAGCATAGATATATCCTTGAGGGAGGTGTGACTCAGTTATTCGAGGACATCTTCGTAAGAAGAGTTTTGATGTTGGGACTAAAAATGTTGTTTCAAAATATTACTAGCTTTAAGCACTTTCATGTTAAGGATAACACTGATTTGCATTGCAGGCATGGAGGTTGTATTCGTATTTGATAAAACGGATTATCATTTCAGAAGCTATAAGGCAATCATCAGAAACAATTACTGAAAACAAGAGGTGATCCAACCATAAGATTTAAATGTAAGTTATTCTGTCTTTTAAAAATGGGGATTAATGGTAATGTACTTAAAAAGAATATCTGGTTATTTCTCTTTTTCATCATGTGCTTAAAGTGCCCACATAATTAAATATGCCCAAAGGAGACCTGTAATCTCACGTACAGGATCACATCATGATAATTTTTCAGAATATGTTAACATTTACTTACAAACCCTTATCAGCCAACTAGCTATTTCCTTAAAAGATGTTAAACATGTTTTGAATTTGTTTAAGGCTTTTCAATGGTGTCGTACAGTAATTATACCTGGGTGACACTTGACATAAATTTTTCACTTTTAGGGACGAGCTTTTTACATTTTATGCAGCCACAGGTGTTTTATGATTTCTTGTTCACTTGATAAAAAAAAACCAGAGAATGTTTGACGAATGTGTCAATTGTTTTCGTTCTGGAGTCTTTGTTTAAATCTGTACCTAATCCTGCCCCCTTGATCAATATTCCTGATTCAAATGTGCCCATGTGAGGATAGCAGTGGTGGATTGGGTATGTCTGTTTAGATTTCTATGTGGAATTCATAGAAAAAGAAAAAGCACCAAATACAAACTGCACAACTGTGAATTTAAGGGAGAACTTTGTTCCATCACTTTTAAATGTAGGAAACATAATAGAAGGCAAATCCATTTAGAGAACTCAAACCTTTGGTTCTTCCTGAGGATGGAGAATCTAGAAAACACTAAAGCATAAAACTCTGGGATCTTCTCAAATGCCTCCTATTGCTACAGTAATTAGGCCAATCAGATGTGTCTATACTTATGCCAATCAATTAGATGTTATAGTTGGGACTGCAGCACAAATGTTGGGACCCATTATACTGTATATGAATAGTTTTTTCTTATACGGCACTGACAATGAATGAATGCAGTTCATAAACTGTACATACAGTTTTGCAAGCTTGACGAGTCCTTAACCAAAATGATTTATAATCTAATTGTAGTGCCTCATGTGCAGAGATATTAGGTCACAAGGAGGGCTAGCACTGGAATTTGAAATTGGTTTACAGTGACAGTGTAGTGACTTTACCACTGAGTGACCTCTTTAGCTTACATAGAAACCCAAACTTATCAAACTGCAGTAGGTACTAGAGCTACTACTGCTTCAAAATACTGTTTACCCTAATTTTATTCACTTTACTACTACTAATGCACTTTTATTTTTAGTATTGTTTTGTTCCTGCTGGGATCGGTGCTTTGAAAACATAGTTAAATACTGTTACTAATTTTATTATTATTATTATTATTAAACTGTTAAGTTTTAGAACCAAGAACAAAATGGTCAACAGCAGGAAAAAATTACATTTTGAATCCAAATCGTAATACTACTGTATGTAAACTGTATGTTGGGAATTGCAATTAAGTGAAAGCACCCACTCAAAAACACACTCTATAACTTTTAAGATCTGGTTTATAATTTAAAATATATAGCGTACTAGCACTTCCCGTGCACCTGTGTGGGATGTGATGCAAGTGACCTGCAAATGATTTGAATTAAGGATTGAACAGCCTGTAGTTTGTAGAGTTTTATGACATCAGGAGGACAATGGAATAAACACAAACCAGAAATTGGGAAGCGGAGACTAAAACTGTTTAAGGCAACATTTCAGGGTCAACATTTGGGAAATTCAAAAATCTTTCAGCACAAATGCATCAAAGTACTTTGTTCCAATGATTTTTCCATAGGTATGCCATTTGGGCAGTATAAATAAGGGAGGAGTTACATAGTGTACCTGAGAACACTGGGGAGATGACAGAACTGAGGAAGGAAAATGAAAGCAAACAGGGTTTAATTATGGCAGATTCAAGCAATCCGTGGTAAACAGGATAACAGGCAAGGTAAAATAAACAAGACTGGGAGACAGAGACATGGACACAAAGACAGGGCTTGGGCATGGGCAAGTAACAGGGACATGGACTGGCGAAAGAACAAACTTGAAACCCCAGCAAGGACCAACTTCCTGGACTTTAAGTAGGGGAGAGACGAGGAAGTGGGCGAATCCTAGGCTGCAGTTCCTCTGAGAGTTGTAGTTCTTTTGAGCTATGCCAGGTTGACATCTGCAATATTGCAGCCAGAAAAGACTCCATGAGGACAAGTTTTCAGACTACTGTAATTCCTGGCTAATCGCCGATGCACAGGTCTTTCAGTGTACATACTGTAGTACAATGGGATGTCTCAAATCCGGTGTCTGAAACGACATAGAACTCTCCAGCTCCCAATCGGTCTTAAAAGTAAAACATACTTAATTAACATAGTCACTAACATATGATTGTGCAATGCATCAAGTCAAATCTTTATTTGCAGTGGTACATTTCCCTGCCAGGTTTCCCAGTACTGTTTTAGATTTTATTGATATCATAGAAGGATGTGAAAATCTAATTTCATGCCATTACCACACCTAAATCAAAATATTTACTTAAGTTATTCTTGGAATTGAACGATGAATAACAGATACATTAAAGTAATTGCTCTCTGAGTGTTAATTGTTTTTGAAAAAATTCTAAATTTGACGATAAATTTGTTTTGTGTAAGGTAAGTCTATGGTATCTATATCAGCTGGATTCAGCTCAGTTACAGGTGATGTTCTGCCACAAAAGACTAAGAAAATTGATCTTGGTAATACAGACGTTAAAAGGTTGCCATCAGTAGAAACCTCTCCTTTTGTTGACAAAGCTTTCAAGGTTATGCTCTTAACAGGTCTCTAGTTGGGAGCTAGGTCAGAGATCTGGACTCTAGGTCTCCACAGTCACTGCACTCATTGTTGTTTGTAACATGAGATTGTGCTGGTTCTTAAAGTTTGGTGGGGAAGTAACTGTATACTAACGTGAAAAGTGAACAGAAGAAAAGAAGAGCAGTATGACATTCCAATTGATCATTTGAGGACTTTTAAACCACCTGTCTCGATAAAGACAATCATTAAAAGCAATATGCATACTTGGTAAAATAGTATTTTTTAATATTTAAACTATACTAATAACAGTCATGTTGTTCTTCTATAGAGTGCATAACACACACAGTGTCATGCATACTAATATATATAGGTAAAGTAATAATTTGCCCTGAAGAGCTTATAATAAAATATCTTTATATAAGTGAGTTGCTCACTGTTCCAGGCAAACAGACCGTAATCCTACAGTACTGTTACTTTCAGACGTCATCACTTATTTTAGTTTGCAACTACGAGTCTCTGAGTGGCATTTAGGTGAAAAGCACTGATCTCAAAGATATTGCAGGTTTGGCCTACAACTGTAACCATTTGTCTTTGGGACACCACTGGCATAAATTGTGCAGGTACTGGAAATTGTGTTAATAGGGTCAATCCTATCTAGAATTGAAAATCTATAACAGGCCTGCACAACATGTGGCCCGCCCGGACTCACTGTGCGACCCGCAGGGTCCAGCGGCGGCGTGGTGCGGCGTTCTCCGGTTTCTCCCCTGAACATTCTACTGTTTCCCCTGCAGGTCCTGAAAAAATGGCCACGTTGGCGTCAAATGACACCACGTTGCCAGCGAAATGGGACACTATGTGACGTAATTTGACGCCGCACAGCCATTTTTTTCAGGACCTGCAGGGGAAACAGTAGAATTTTCAGGGGAGAAGACGGAGAACGCTACACCACGCCACGGACCCCGCCACAAGTAAGAGTTGTGAGGCGGTAGGTAAGAATTGTGAGGGGGGTAGGTAAGAGTTGTGAGCGGTGGGGGGTAATTTTAATTAAAGTACGGCCCGAATCTGCTTTCTTTTGAGAAGTTTGGCCCGTTTCACTTTATAAGTTGGGAAGGCCTGATCTATAATATCCTCTTTCATAACCTACTGATATACTGTAAGTAGCAAACATCTCACTGAAAGAATAAAAGACTGGTACAACTGGTGAGAATTGTGGAAGTGACCTGTATAATTTCCACAATAAAGACTTCATGGTCAAAACAACCGCTGATGTTACTGGTAGAATGCAACACAGAGGCCTAAATGTAGTAAGCACCGTTAAATCAGGGAACATAGTGTGACATTACACGTAACAGGATCGGACATTATGTTCCCTGACTTACAGCAACATGGTTGTTCACAAAGCTAATTATATGCAAAAAACAAGGTCCAAACTGCATCTCATTAACATAGGTCTAATGTAATGTTATTGGTGCATAACAGTTGTGTTATCTTCCAATACCATGACACTACATCAGTCTTGGCGTTATGCCTATTGTGATGTCTCAGTCCCCGCGTAGGATATTGTGTCCAGATCAAAGGCAGGAAAACTTAGCGTTTGTGCACAGGGGGTTTATTTACAAGGTGCAAGTCAGGAACAGGACTAACTCATAACATAAAACAGAAACAAAAGACCTAACTCCTTTCACGAGTTCTGACTAATACAGCTTAGTCCCTAACTAACAGTGGGAGAACTAACCTCTTTCCCCACTTTACACTGTAGCTTCCCCTTTTGCAGTTTCTCTCACAGGGCTGTCTGTGTGTGCCTTCAGATCAGCACAGCAGCAGTGTCTCTCACTATTTCCGTCTCTCTCTGTGTCACTCTCAGCAGTGTCTCTCTGGCAGCATGGGCAGCCACTGTAGTCACTCCCTGACTATTCAGGTTAGGCTAATTAGCTTCATTAGTTAGCAGCTGAACAGCCATTCCAAGGAGGATTAACTCTCTGAGGGCTGCAAAGTCTTAGAACTGCCCTATTCTTGCCCCTAGAGGGCAGTGATGTTATCACACTATGCAGACACACGGAAATTGAGCTTTTGCTGAATTGGAGAAAGAGGAGAGGGAAATAATGCCAGAAAATAATGCTATGTTATTAAATTATGACAAACGGTGGTGTTACACCCTTGCAGACACTTTGTATATAAGAGAAAGCCTAATACGGATATAATTTAAATCTCAATATGACTAACATCCGTTATAGTCCATGAATGCTATGCTCTTTATGGGAGAAAACAACATGACAACATCCTTTATGGATACAGTGTTACTCATAATCTGACATTAAATTAGGTTGACATCACGGTATGTAGCTTTAGTGCATCTAGGTCAGAATCCTTGGTACTTAATAATAACTTTATTACATCTCTAGGTCCCTGCTAGTGCCATTGGAAAACAAGGTTGGTAATAGAATTCTTAGTCAGGTCAGCCACCAAAATACAAGCATTGAGAGAGAAGATTATTTATTGGCTGAATAGTAATTGAAGTTTTCATTTAATGTATTTCCCCTATTCCTAGAGATGAAGGCTCTGGTTCTTCTGCTCAAAGGGCTCAAGAACTTAAAAAAAATTGTTACAGCAAAGCCTGAGACAAGTCATGTTCAGAACAGTATAATTATACGTACTGTATTTATGTTTGAGAGAATAAACCCAGTTTACTCAAGATTTAGAATATTAGATTGCATTGTGGTTCATTTCAGACTTGTATGACAACACTAAAATCTCTAAAACACAGTACCTATTGCAGTAAAATTCATAATCTTTGCAACATATATTGGAATTGCAATCAAATCACTCTGTTATGTAACAGTTTGCAGCAATTCCAAAGTAAAAATTGTCACAGTTGCTGTCAAATTTACAATGGTGCCTAATTAAGAATTCCCAAATAATTATTTTACTACAGAATGTCATTATGAAATATGATTCCCATAAAAAGAGAAATCAAAAAGGTAATTATGATAAGATTGCACCTTTAGGGACATATTTACCAAAATAGTGCTATTTTTACTGACTGGGCTGGTGATGCTTAAATATACCCACAATCCAATCACAGGGGACAATGTCATTAAAAAATAGCAAACACACGATATCAAACACAATTGAAGATATTTGTATGCAGAAATTGCTACCTTAATCAGTAAATTTACATAAACTCTTTCTACATACAAATATTATATCTGATAATTGTAGCAACATACATATATATATATTATATATATATATATATATATATATATATATATATATATATATATATATATATATATATATATAAAAAATTATGTTGGAAAAAATATTAAGACTAAAAACATTAAATTGTCAGGCTAGTTTCTGAGGATAACATAATTACATAGTTACATAGTAGATGAGGTTGAAAAAAGACGTAGGTCCATCAAGTTCAACCTATGCTAAATTTAGACAACAGATACTTTATCCTATATCTATACTTACTTATTGATCCAGAGGAAGGCAAATAAAAAACCCCATTAAGGGGAAAAATTAATTCCTTCCTGACTCCAAGAATTGGCAATCGGATTAATCCCTGGATCAACATCCTTCCCATGTATACTTATTTGGTATATCCCTGTATTCCTTTCCCATCTAAAAAGATGTCCAACCTTTTTTTTGAACAAATCTATTGTATCTGCCATCAGTCTCCATGGGTAATGAATTCCACATTTTAACTGCCCTTACTGTAAAGAACCTTTCCTTTGTTGCTGGTGAAATTTCCTTTCCTCCAACCTTAAGGGATGGCCCCGAGTCCTTTGTACTGCCCGTGGGATGAATAGTTCTTTTGAAAGCTCCTTGTATTGTCCCTGAATATATTTGTATATAGTTATCATAAACCCTCTTAGACGCCTCTTTTCTAATGTAAATAAATCTAATTTAGGTAGCCTCTCCTCATAAGTTAGAATGTCCATCCCCTTTATTAATTTGGTGGCTCTTCTCTTCACTCTCTCTAGTTCCATAATGTCTTTTCTTAGGATTGGTGCCCAAAATTGTACTCCATATTCAATGTGTGGTCTTACTAATGCTTTGTAAAGGGACATAATTATGTTTACTTCCCTTCCATCCATTGCCCGTTTAATGCAAGATAAGATCTTGTTTGCCTTTGCAGCTACTGCATGACATTGGGCACTATTGCTAAGCCTGCTGTCTACAAGCACTCCTAAATCCTTCTTCATCAAGGATTCCCCCAATATATCTCCATTTCATTTGTAAGTTGCCTTTTTATTCTTGAATCCCAAATGCATAACCTTACATTTATCTATATTAAACCTCATCTGCCATTTACCTGCCCACGTTTCCAGTCTCTCCTGTGCATGATATGATACACTCATAAGGAGGTTACCTCTTGTGATAATCACCTGGTATAATTACCGAATTATTATTCATGTTTTACATACAATATATGTGCAAAAAACCCACAGCAATGAGTCAGTGTATTTATACATGTTAATAAAAAAAAATTCTCACAAAATTGCTGTACAATTATGCACATATAGAGATATACCGTATATATCAAATGAGATATTTTACACTTGATTGGTTCCAATTTATTTATTATACTAATATGAGAGGTCATAGTCCACTGAACGGCATTGGTATTGGATAACCACATTACAATATGTAAACCCCAATGTGGATATTAGAAATCACAAGTTAACATTTCTTCTGATCTGGGTCACTGCACAGCCCTGAGGAAGGCCCCTCTCTGCGGACCGAAAAGTTGGTTACAGTGTCTGTATTTCTTCAATACACTATTTGAATTCTACCCCTCGTGTGCTGTCTCTTCTTGCTGGACTTCAAGCTGGTATCAGCGAATGGCAGCAAATGGCTCACACCCATCGGCTGGCCGCCTTTGGGGCGACGCAGATATACACTGAAGGGGTTCAGATTGAAGGCATCTGTGAATTCAAAGTCCTACAGTATGTCCTGTTGGCTCATTAACATTCCAGTGGGTGGGGTTCACGTTCCACATAGTACAAGCAAATGTTAACCCTTAGCACACTGGTGCTGTGCAGAGAGGAGCAGCTCGTGGGGAATCCCATCAGGCGTCCGCCTTTTGGGCGACACAGGTGTACACTGAAGTGTTTCAGATTGAGTGCAGCTTCTTTGGAAATTATCAAGTGAAATGCACCTCTCATCAATTAGCTAGGTAAAAGAAGCTGCATGATATAAAACAAAAGTAATCTTGTACAGTACACACTTATATTCACTATTGTATTTGATTTGTTGAATGCTTTTTATGTATCTTTTCTTTTCTAAAGTATCTCTCTGTATTTAAATCTGTGCTTCAGCTTTAAGCTTTTAGGCAACCAGATGCATTTCTCCCATTGTCATATCACTTTGATAAAAAAAAATTAAACTATACAGAAATGATTTTTAATCCAATCTTCAAGCAACACAGCACTTGATTTCTTAGAAATAATCAATTAAGTTATACACATATACTGTAACAAGCGCTTAGCATTTTAATTAAATATTGGTTAGTTATCTTTGCAATAGGATACAGAACTACTACTAGATTATGCTCACTAGAGTTTTTATCAGAATGTATTAGATTTTGCCAAGTTTGATCAAACTGTTACTAATTTTGGATGTTATTGCTTAAACAACTGTCTTTCCTAGAACAAAAGTGAACTAAAGATTATGGTTAAATGTAACTAATTAACACTTGATTAACAAAATTCAGACAGGTATAAGCTTTGGAGACATTGTGATTGTACAATCTAATGTATTTTGGTGATAAAACAGTTTGTAAATTCTCCCAAGTAGAGGTGAATTGTTGCTTTTATTCTGTCCATTGTTTGTATAATAATTATACAACAAATGAAAAAAATCACTTGTGAGCACATTCACATCTCAGACAGGTCAACCCTGCTTTTTCACCATTATCTCCTAGCATACAGTGCTTCCACTGAAGCAAGGGATTCTGGGAAATGATATGCAAATGAGCACACAGTGCTGAAGCAGGGAAATCCTGAAAACCTGACCTGTTGGTAGCTCTTGAGGACTGGAGTTGCCCACCCCAGCAGTAGAACAATCAATTGCTGAAGACAAGAAAGACCTGTTACTTTTGTAGTGTATTTTTGAAGTGTAAGACTGCTGTTTTCCATAACTATTGTTTAGGATTTTTAATTCCGGCTATATTACTATAAGCATTTTATTTAATTGCCAGGGTATGCAGGGCTAGATCATGTTCCAATGTTGGCCTTTTGATGTTACATTGATGTACTGTACAGTAAATTGATACCAAGTAAGTCACTTTGAACAATTACCTCTTAGCATCAATTTATAAAGGTGCATTTGTTTGACATCTAAAGCTATACATATAGATATTGTGGGTAAATAAAATAAAAGTAGTAAGGATATACAACACGTGATACAAATAAGTATGGATGCATCAATATCTGTAGCTCTTGCTGTAATTTTCCTACACTTTTCAGCTGGGACTGGAATGAACACCATGGGACCAGAAAACAACTTCTTCCTTCAAATATTTGAAACCTAATGAACTTCTTTCTTATATTTCAAAAAAATGATAAAGGATGAAAAAGGAAATGGCTGATTGACTATAAAGTGGCTGTGATGATACATACTGTACACATCATTGAATTCCTACCTAGAAATGATTCAATTTTACTGTTACACTCGAGACACAGAAGTATAACTACAGCAATTGACACATTTTCAGTATCAGTACTACCATTTCCAGTATAAGGCAACTAGAAATAACTTAACATCTGGATTTAGGTCAAAGAGGTGTGCAAAACATTAGCACAAAAATGAACATTTTGGGACATTGGTAATTTTTCAAACTGGCATGTTAAACAAAAAACTTTATAAAATCTGCAGGTTTGGGGGACTTTGCAAAATACTGGATAGTTATGCAACAATTTTTGGCAGTGTTCACAAGGTTATTAACATTTAAAAATTAAAAAAAAGGCCGCAAGTTTGTGTGACTGTGAATTGCTTTTAAAATGTACACACACTTTTCTGTTTTTCATATTTTTCACAAATCAAACGGATACCTTTACACATCTCTGTTAGCCAATACAGGAAGACAAATATATTGTTCAATGGCTGTCTGCTGTAGACCTTTGTAAGTGTGTATATATATATATTTACACACAAAGAGTGTCGAGAAAAAGTTTGTGAACTCCTTAGGATTTTCACATATTTCAAACCTAAAATGTTATTAGATCTTAATCCAAGTCCTAATAATATATAAAGATAACCTGATCAAACAAATTAGACAAAAAAAACGTGATACTTTTTCCACATTTATTTATCCACAAATGATTAAACATTCAATATCCATGTGTGAAAAAATATGTGAACCTTTAGATTCAGTACTCAGTGGCACCTCCCTGAGCAACAATGCTACATTAACTATTATTTTTGCAGATTAAAGGTACAGCCATTGGCACCAGGTTTGTGCCAAACTATGCTAATATCCTCACAGGGATGTTTGAGGACCATCACATCTGGTCCAAGCACGAGTTTGGTACAAACCTGGTGCTCTGGAAACGTTATATTGATGATGTGATCTTCATTTGACAAATAATCTTTACTACCAATTAATTACTTCATAACACACTTTATTTGAAATTTACACACAAATTTAGTCATACTGAAATAATTTTTGGGGATTTGTTTATTTATATAGATGGTGAAATTTGTGCAAAAATATATAATAAACCGGTGAGCTGTACCAATTATATAGATACACACAGTAATCTCTATCACTAATGGCTAGAGAATGTGCCATATGGAGAACTCAGAGTTAGACGTAATTGCTCCAAGGATGATACTTTTGAAGGAGAAGCCAATAGTATAATACAGAAATTTGAGCAAAAGAACTATCAAGTAAAACTTTAAAAAAGTATAAAGAATTAGATAGAAAGGAACTACTGTACTTGCATATCAAGCCAAAACACATAAAACTTAGAGGACATAATCAATGTCCCCTTTATTACTCAATTTAATTTTAGGGCACCTAAAATCAAACAAATAATAAACAAACACCAGTATATAGTACAAAAAGATGCCATATTACAAACTTTTCCAAAAACATCTAGAATTGTGTTCACTAGAGCTGAAACTAAAACAAAAAATAGCATCTTGCTTAAAAAAAAAAAGAACAAAAGAATGTCCAACGGGAAAACAGTAAATTGGACGTATGGTACAACAAGAAGATTACAAATTAGACTGGCGGAACATAATCACCAATATTCAGAAAGGTTTCCTATAAATATATAGAGAGATATAGAGAGATGTTGGTTGAATAAAAGGTTTCACAATTTACAATCTACTGTACAACTTGTAGGACTAATGTTGCTATATGCTATAAGACTAATGTTACTACTGTACTATAATCACAAATAAAGCTGCAATACTTGTTTTGGAAGCCTTTATCAACAAGTATACTGTAAAGAAGTAGCTTTCAACGTCTTCTACGTCCTATGTTTCATCTAATGAAAAAGCAGACTATGGGGATTATTTATTAAACTGTGGTATTTCCGATTGGGGCACTACTGCATGGAAACTCACACCGACTTTAATGGGAGTTTGTGTGATAGTGCCCTTATGGGCACTATCACAGTTTAGGGAATAACCCCCTACAAAATACTGGTGCCGGATAGGGCCCTGAGAGACCTTGCACCCTCACTCCACAGGTATGGCCCGGGGGAAATGGGGAAGAGGCAGACTGAGAGAGAGGGGGCAAGTGAGAGAGGGGGGGGCAAGTGAGAGACAGATAGGGGAGGGTGGAGTGAGACAGGGAAGGGGAAAGTGAGTCAGAGAAGGTGTAAGAGTAAGAGACAAGAGAGAGGGATAGAGAAAGGGAGAGTAAAAGTGAGAGACGTGGGAGAGGGTAAGGGATGGGAAGAGAGAGGAAGTGGGTGAGGGGGGACTCGCAGGGCCGCTAGAAAGGTGGGTGGGCGGGGAGCACACACCTCCCCCACTGAGCCCGGGCCTCTGTGACGGGGAAAGAAGGGGTTAAACTTATTTTCTATGCATTGCTGTGTTTGCCCTGTCCCAGCCATTTTTATTCCCCATTTGCAGGCCATTCCCTGCCTGCGAGGGTAAAAGACAAGATGCATTGCTTGCCATACCCTCTAACTGACACATGATGGCAGTATAGAAGCCGCCATTTCAATGAGAAATACTAATTCTAGAACGAAAGCACCCAGAAACCTGATTTTTGAGGTGCAAATACAGTGAACCACTACATGCACATAAATATCACTTTTACAGTTATAACACAAACGTAACATGTTGTTTAATAAAGTGTGTAAAAACTCCAGATCTCAAATGTAAGGCAGGAGGTATTTTTTATAAGTGCAAGCAGGAATTCCGTGGACATACAGCTGTGAGATGAGTGAATGAGCTTTGGTATTTTTATGATGGAGCCTCAAAGGGATCGAGCTGATTAGCATCTCCCTGTCTAAAAGAGTGTCAGTTATGAAAAGACCCAGCAGACCCATAATGTATACAAAACTGACATACTGATGCACAGCAGATGTCAGGCTAGTGACTCAGACTCAGAGGTGCCAAGGTCTGGGTGTAGCCCAGGTATGCTAAGTGGCATGGGTGTCAACCTGACCCATGCGCCCTGCCCACCGGACAGCCCTTTTGACCAGTCTTATGAACTGTGGGTAACTTGGCTATTCGTGTTTTTTTTTGTTCCCACGACTGGATTGGATTTACATGTTAAAGATAGCTTTGGGCAGTCTATAACTGTAGCTCAGGAGTGAATTACTGTCATGTGCTCTGGCTTGCACCGAATGATGAACACACTTGATGAGTGTGAATGGGCTGAAGGTGAGGCATATGGAGCATCATGGAACCACTAGGGAGGTCGGGGCTCAGGGGCCAAGAAAACAATCTTACCCGTCAGCTCATCCGTTCTGGGTCCTGTAGCTCCTCGGTAGCCAATCCCGCAGCGTGCATCCGGCAAGGTGAGTATCAGGAAAGGAGGAGGAAAGATCCGGTGCAACAGCAAACAGCCAAATGACGTCAGATCCACAGTTGAATGCAGTAGCTTTATTGGTATGGACACACACAGGTAAACTAGTGTACACTTGTATAATACAGTGAGTGATGATTATAATCAAATGATTAATAAACAATGGTGACGTGATATACAACGTGAAAAAAAAAACCCTGCTCAAACCCAGCTGGTAAGGACTGGTTCCACTAGTCCCACATATCGTCGTTCTCCAGTTGCAATCCAGGGGGAGCATGAAAGGGAAAGAAAACAAAAAGCAATCTAAGTGTAGACAGTTTGATAACTTATATATAGAATCTGTGATGGATCTTGGCTCGTATGTGTGGCCTACTTACAAGATGTAAGTCAAAAACAAGCGGTTTGACACAATGGTCTCTGCACGTACCTTGGTTTCTGGTGATTGGGGCTGCTTACTATTAGTAAAATGGTTACCAAATGTGGAAATGTTTTCTCAAAGAGATTGTCTAGAAATGTTAAGTTCAATAACACCCAGGAGGAAGAGATTGAGGTTGATAAGGATATGGGTAATACAGTGGAACTAGAATTTGCCAAACTTGAGAAACTCTTCATTAGGGACACTAGAAAGTGGCTGGATGTTACATTCCTAGAAGAATATAAAAAATGTAACCTTATACCCAGGGGGTTGAGAATCTCTATAAGTCCTTCCTTTGATTTGGAGGACAGTGAGTTTTTGCTCAGATGGAACGAAATACTGGACAAATGCTCCTTTACTCTAATAGACTTAATTATTCAACAACAGAATAGTCACCTTAAAAAAACTTGATGAGGACATACTTGAGATTCAAGAAAGATTAACCCCCTTAGAGGACACGCAAGAGTTTAAGGAAAAGGACAGAGTTCTACAAAAGAAAATAGACACACTAGAAAAAGAAGTAGAGACAGCTAAGTTAGGCAAATTCAAGACGGATGAGGAGGATTATATAAAGGGCGAACAGAGAACTTGGAATAAGAAAAGGAGAGGGAGAAGAGAATGGGAACAGGGAAGAAGCAACTATAGAGGCAAAAATAGCTATGGTTACCGGGGCAAAAATTATAGAAGTTTGATACCAAATAGAGATAGTAGCATCTCAAGAGAAAGATCAAATAATGTAACTGGAGGAGGGAATAGTGAACCATTTGTGGATACCACTAAACCCTCAACCAGTTCAAGCTCACTTGATAGAAGCAGAGCAAACTTCACACCCATAAACACAGACAAACGGGCCCAAAGAGATAAAGAAAGACAACGCAAATCATATAGGTCCCCAGACCATGGCCATGACAGGAGAGAGAGAAGCAGGGAGCGGAGCCAACCACGCAAAAGAGAGAACAGTGGTTCTAATTCTTTTTTAGGGGTAGGGACGTCTTCCAATTCAGAGGACAAAGAGAATCGACAACAGAGAGTCCAAGACAAGGACTCCAAAGGGAAATTAAAAAGAAGCCGACAGTCAGAGGAAAGAGGGGGGGGGGGGAGACAAAGAGCACGAAAGAAAGAGAAGTGCCCGATAGAACAAACAAATAGCATCTTCAATTTAAGTAAAGTTGTATTAACAAACTCACAAAAAAGTGTCATCTCAAATGGGCTATCATTTGCTCCAGTGAAGAATCACAGCAGTTTTGATCTCTTCATGGACGCAAATAGATTCCTCCGTAAATTAACCCTTACAAGGTTCTTCATGGGTAGAGATCAAGCTCCTAGATTAGGAACAAACATTCCACCAGTAGTAGCACAAGAGATCAAAATGATTCATACAGGATTGAAACCTAAATTCTCCTTCTATCCTCATTTTGCCAAAGGGAATCATCTGGAAACCTTTTTCCAGATGATAAATACAGATTTTGAAAACCTTATGGCACAGAAACATAAATTAAAAGATAATCTCACCAAACAGGAAAAAACAGCCCTGAAAGAAATTGTGGATAATGAGGAATTAGTGATAAAACAGGCGGATAAAGGTGGAGGAACCGTCCTGACGGATAGGGATAAGTATAACCAGGAATCTCTCAGACTACTAGGTGATGAGGAAACATACATAAAATTGAAAAAGAATCCTATAAATGAATTCACAGAGGAGTTGAGGTCTTTATTGGAGAAAGGGAGGGACATGGAGGTGCTTGATGAGGGGGAATATAGGTTTCTGTACAGTGACAAATCGAAAGTACCGGTATTTTACCACCTGCCAAAAATTCATAAAAGTGAAGTCAATCCCCCAGGCAGACCTATAGTCTCGGGGATTCACTCACCAACAGCCAATTTGTCACTGTACATAGACATATTCCTACAGAAATATGTCACACAACAAAAGGCATATTTAAAGGACACGACAGATTTATTAAATACACTGAGTAAAGTCAGATGGGAACAACATTTCTTAATGGAAACATGCGATGTTGTGTCGCTATACACATCGATTGACCATGCCAAAGGCTGCAGAGCCATAAAAAGGTTCTTATTGAAAGATGGTGATCTTGCAGAAATACAAGCAGATTTTATTATTGATGCAATTATGTTTATTCTACAGCATAACTTTTTCTGGTACGATGAAAATTATTATCTGCAGAAGCGGGGAACGGCGATGGGGACCAGGTTCGCCCCGAGCTACGCCAACCTCTTCATGGCATCTTGGGAGGAAGATAACATCTGGCCGAATGGCGAGCTTGGGGAGGGCCTGGTCCTCTGGCATCGTTTCATCGACGATGTGTACCTAATTTGGGGAGACGGAGAAAGTAAGTTACAAGAATTCTTGTCAGGCATAGACAGTGAAGATCTAAATTTAAAATTCACAAGTGAGTACAGTGACAAACAAGTGAATTATCTAGACCTAGAGATATATATAGAGAACGATAAAATAAAAACAAAAACCTATTTTAAGGAAACAGATAAAAACAACTACATCTTGCGGACAAGTTGTCACCTTCCTAGGTGGATGGACGGAGTACCATCTAGTCAGTTCACCAGGATTAAAAGAAACTGTAGTGAGAGAGAAACATTTTTACAACAATCTGAAAAACTTAAGGATAGATTCATAGAAAAGAATTACAAAGAGGACAAATTAGATGAGGCCTTAATGAGAATAGATAAATTGGAGAGAGAAGACCTTCTGAAACCCAAATTAAAAGATAAGACAGCAAAAAACAAATTTGACTTTGCGTTCCTCACAAATTATAATGGGGAAGCAAAGGAAATTAAAAAGATTATCAACAAACACTGGGCCATCCTTAGGAATGACCCAGTATTGGGGAGCGAACTACCAGAACATCCGAATATCATTTTCAGGAAGGCACGTAACCTAAAAACCACACTAGCACCAAGTATCCTTAAACGGAAAGTAAAACCGCAGAACTGGTTACAACAAAACAAAGGATTCTATGGGTGTAAAACATGCAGAGCATGTCAATTCAAATCTAGCAACAGAACTGAGTTTACATCTAACATTACAGGGGAAAACTTTAACATAGAATCTTGCTTGACGTGCAGGTCGGACCATGTGGTGTACCTCCTGGAGTGCCCATGTAAATTACAATATGTGGGAAAGACTGAAAGACCTATAAAGACTAGAATCATTGAACATCTAAGTAGTATATAAAGGTCCCTTGTGACACACAGTCTTTCCAAACATTTCATGGAAAAGCACCAGGGGGACACCGCTGGTCTGACATATATGCCCATTGAACATGTTCAGGGCCACTGGCGGGGGGGAGATCGCAATCTGGAACTCATGAGGAGGGAGTCATTCTGGATCCACAGGTTGCGGACTCTCTTCCCCAGGGGCCTCAACATGGAAATTGAGATAGCACCTTTTTTGTGACACATAGAATCCTATGACACCCTCATGTACATGGATCACTAACCAGTTCTCTCGTTTTCTTCCTTTATTTTTTTCCCTCACAGTGTCAATTTAATGTCCATCACTGTTCAAGTAGATCTAGGCTAATATTATTTAGTACTCATTGTGCCACTGTTTTTTCTACTCTCCCCATTCCCCTTAGATCATGCCTATTGTAGGATGTTTTATCCCATTTGTATAAAAATTGTGTATTTCACTAAGTTATACTGCAGGCAAATTCTGCTGTTGTATCCCAGCAGAACATGCAGACCCGTGTTCTAATGCAATACCACCCTCTCACAAATGTATATACATAACGGAGCCTTCCCAATTTTTGCACCTACCTCACATTGAATAATGTGATGTAAATTACTTCCAGCTACGGAATAATATATTGAAACGCCCCTGCATTGTGCAAATTACAGCTTTTTTCACCTAGTATATATACTTTTTTTGCATTAACTTTTTTTGCATTAACCCTTTCCAATCCTTATCCTTGTTCAATTCTACTCCCCGTTCCCTCATATTTAGATTGAGATGAATGAATCCACCGTATTGCCTCTTAATGAATGATTAATCATAAAATTCCCATAACACACTTGGGTTCCATTGAGGAATATAAGAAGTTTCAATGACTTCTCTTTTGAACCCCTTATCCCTCACTTATGCATCATTCTATTTGCTATATCACATTGAAGTGTTCCAGAATCCAATATCCATGGTATCAAGTGCTCCCTTATGCATATAGATGCATTTTAAGGCAGTAATTAGTGCAGACCATTTTAGACACATGTTTTTTGGATTAAATGCCAATCATGCAGGGTATATTAAGATACTAAGGAGTAGGGGGCGGTACACTCCTGAGGAAGCCACGCACCCTATTGGCGAAACGCGTAGAGTGGTAGCCGCCCAGAGAAGGAGAGAAACTGTAGCAGAGATTGCAGACCCACGACCGGAAGTGACGCATCGCGACCAACCGGAAGTGACGTATAGGAGCCTGCCGGACAGGACAGCCCACCCGAAAGGGAGCTCCAGGCAGAGAGCCAAGCAGCGTCCTGCATGAGCAACGAAGCTGACGGGAATAACACACCCCAGAGGGAGCCTACGAGGTGGAGAGTCCCAGGCAGCAGTGTCCCATGCAGGGTCCATACCGGAGGTGGTGGGTGAGCCTGAAGCTAACAGCATTCTCTCCTCGGTCACTTATATTGTGATACACGCATGAAATACATGTTTTTATTGTAAGTGTTCATTTTTAACCATATAAAGTCAAGTCTTTTTATATTACTGGTCTGCACTATGGATATCTTTTCTTTTTTATATACACTGCTGCTGAGCTGAGATTGGGAGTCTGTATATTCCTGGATGAGAAACCCTCCTTGCAGAGACCATTGTGTCAAACCGCTTGTTTTTGACTTACATCTTGTAAGTAGGCCACACATATGAGCCAAGATCCATCACAGATTCTATATATAAGTTATCAAACTGTCTACACTTAGATTGCTTTTTGTTTTATTTCCCTTTCATGCTCCCCCTGGATTGCAACTGGAGACACACACAGGTAAAAACAGCAGGCTGCAGCACAGCCTCCTCCTCTACGCGTTTCACGCTCTGCTGGCGCTTCGTCTAGGACGTGTCGTATTCTTTATACTGAAACTGTACAGGACTCTTACCATTTTTAGGGGCTCTTTACTTAAGGGTACTGGCCCCATATGCAACATAATAAACAGGGGGCATGGTCTATGCTATAACCTTATTAGCATACCCATCTACACTCCACAAGGCTCTGCTCCTCTGGACCTCCGGGAACCTGACCTTCCAGAACAGTCCCTCCTGCTTAAATACTCTTGCGAGACGTATGAATCCACATAACAATCAGGATGGATATCAGCATACACTTGCATTGCTACAGTAGTAACCCTTTAGGAGGGGGTTACACTAATATTCAAATATATGCTTGGTAATATTTGTACAGAAAAATACCATGACAGTTCCAGTACTAATTTAAATAAAATTCAACTAAAAATTATTTTCTTGAATAGTTATGACTTCAACTAGCAAATGGTAATACATGCAAATAATTCAAATACTTTAAGATTTGTTTTCTAATTTATTGCACTTATTTGTATACAAATAGCCCAAGTGTAGAATTTGTCTCCAGTGAAGACAATCGTCTGTACACAATTAAAGCTCAAAAACGAAATAATTACCATTAAAAACTCTCTATTTATTCAGAAGAAAATATATGTGTACTTTACAAGTAGATCACCAACTGCATAACATTCTTAAGGATGTCTTGGCAAACCATCGTTAAATGTTAAATGTAAAAAAATATATATGCATAGAGATTATGGTGCGATAGTGAAAAAACAGCACACTTTAAAACATTATGGGGTCTATGTATTAGAGCAAAAATGGTGCAATTCTGCAGCAATTGTTCCAAATGCATTAAAGAAAAAAATGCTATTGGTTTCCCCCTTACATATGGTGCATGCTTCCCCAACCTCTCGTCTTGATACACAAGGTCCATATTTGTATTGCAATGTTTCCTCGTAAACATTTTCCACTAGTCTTACCATGATTTGGTCTAATGAAAATCTCTAGTTTTCCAATGCAGCCAGATCAGAAAAAAGTTAGAAATAAAAGGGTCGTACTGTAAGGTAATCTTGGATACAAAATTGTAATTTCTAAATGCTTGCAAAATGGAAATATACAATCCATTTTTTCAACTAAAATTTTAAATTTTATTGATTTTCATAAGAATACAGATTGTAATACAATTTCCCAACGTTAAATTGATCATTCAGACAATACCTTAAAATTATATGACATGCGTATAGAAATAAAGAAAAAGGAAATCAAAACAGTCACATAAGGACACACCACAAAACAAGGGAAGAAAGGGAGAGCGGGGGGGGGGGGAGGGGGGGAGGGGTGGCATCCTTGGGTACTTTATAGCCTGTTGTATTAGTACTCATGTCATCAACCTAAAGAAATCCTCTCACCTGTATGACCTGCTCTTATATCTATCTAAATCTCTCTACTTATTATTATATAATTTCCTACCCAACCGCCCGTTAGAGGAATACGCATTTCGTACTATTAAAGCCAGGCGGTGGCATTGTTCACCCCTGGTATATCTGTCTGGGCCAGCGAAGGATACCAGACCTTTTGGAATTTAGTGCCAGTGTCATTAACCAAACTTGTTAATTTCTCCATCTGGCAGACAAACCAAATTCTGTTTCTAATTTTGTCAATGGATGGAATTTCTAGCTGTTTGCATAATGCTGCGATCTCGCACCTCGTTGCTGTCGCGAAATGTGCAACCAATTTATTTTCCCCACTGGCTAGTTCCTGAGCCGGTCTGTTTAACAGGAAAAGTCAGGGATCCATCGGAATTTCGAGGTCTAAAATCCTCTGCCGCCAATCTCTAATTTGCTCCCAAATACAAGCTACCCGAGGGCAGGACCACAGCATATGTAACAAGTCCGCTGTCTCTCCACATTGTTTAGGGGTGAGTAACCTGGGACAAATTTTGAAAGTCTAAGTGGAGTGAAATACCACCTCATCAATACCTTATATGCGTTCTCCTTTAAAGTCGTACACATAGAGCTTTTAGATGCCCCCAATAGGATCTTGTCCCATTCTTCCTCTTCTAGTGTGTCCCCTACATCTGATTCCCATTGGGACATATATTTTAATTTACTTAAATGAGCCCTAGCAGGACAGATCACATCCCCATATATCCGAGAGGCTAGTCCCTTATACAATCCATTTATAACAGCCATTCCATATATATTACCTGTGAGTTGCATTGTAAAAAATTGCACGTGCTGTCTGAGCAACTGGTATGATGTGTTGGCCACATCAA
Source organism: Ascaphus truei (assembly GCF_040206685.1). Classification (NCBI taxonomy): domain Eukaryota; kingdom Metazoa; phylum Chordata; class Amphibia; order Anura; family Ascaphidae; genus Ascaphus; species Ascaphus truei. The sequence goes on along the minus strand of NC_134489.1, from coordinate 68,713,189 downwards.
GGCTCTTGGGGGGGGGGGGGGGGGAGCTGGATTTCACCCACGAGCTGCCAGTTGAAAATATTTGGTCTAATGTATCCACTTGTCTCTAACCTTTGCCGTGGCCCACGTACCTGAATTCCAGGGTTACTCCCAAATAGTACTTTGAAAATCACTTAGTTATTATGAGTCAATTTTACCACCTTTTGTCTAAAGTACTGTGCTTAAATTCATAATAACCAGAAATCCTGTGTTAAGCCACTTCTAATACAGTATATCTATCACTGCACATTCTTGGTACAGTATATACCAATAGCCCAGTAATTAAGCTACAGTAGTAAGGTATGGAAAATACTGCATGGTTACCTGTCACTGGACAATGTTTTTTTTCACCTGGTTTACTAGTGTCTTTTGAAGAAATACTTATAAGAGATGCACATGACCCCATTATTAAATTGATGGATTTGCACAGAATTACATACAGTAGATAAGCAAGATATTTTTAATATTTGATAACAAATAATGTATCAAAAAAGGAATTCTGATTGTTACATTGTGTTGATCGTTTTCTCCTTTAAAATTATTTTTTGGTCAATTGTATACAATACTTTACATCAGGCACTTTTGATTACACTTTTCTGTAAAACAACAATATTCATTTCACATCAACAGCTGAATAACTGATTCATGATAATCTGTTTAAATACAAACAAGCAATAAACTCCCCAAAAAAGTAAGTGGATATAATGGCCACAGTAAGAAAAAAGTTAAAGTATTTTCCGATTGCAGAGCAATATATTATTATAATTATTGCTTATTTATAAAGCACTAACATATTCCACAGCGTGGTACAGTGGGAGGATGCAAAAGGTCCCTGCTCGTGAGAGCTTACAATCCAATATATCCCCAAATTCATTTTTTATGATTCCGTAGGTCGCTCAGAAAATGCTCATCTGAGAGAAATGGAAATTAGCGGGGGAAAAGTAAACGAGGTAAGAAAATGTTGCTTGAATATATTTTTCCTTGTTGGTGCCTGAGAGGAAAGAACCATACATTTAGAAGGACTAAGCATGTAGAAAGGCTGTATTATCGGCAGGATCAAACTCCATGCTATCTAACACCCCCTAACTCCAAACCTTAATAGATACAGCTGTGCTGCTGGACCATACTCTTTCCCACTATTAACAGCCACTTTACCTTTTGTTTCAACATTACCCGTTATTACCATTAGATTGTAAACTCTCACAAGCAGGGCAATTATTACCTCTCTGTATGTTTGCGCTTGCTTGTACTTGTATGTAATTCGTTCATTTAATTGATGTCAGTCTGTATCACCACTGTACTGCACTTATTACCACACAGCTCTCAATAGTCATGCCCCACAATGCCTTGGGAAGCCCCCTGCAAGGCATTGTGGGCCAAATTTAGGAAGCAGTTACTGTAAGTGATTGACACCTTTGTCACAAATGCAGGTCCTCTGCATCTGTGGTCTTTTCAACGCGACATTTGGATAAGTTACATTTTTAGTGAAGGTAAAGGTGACATTTTCAAGCCCTGACTATGACATCATGTTGTAGTCCTAGTGTATGTGGAATGCAATAGTTAGACCACTTTAAATCAAACCTATTTGTGTGCAGTTTTTTTATAAGACCTGTTAGACATTCTCCATCTGCAGAAAGTTTACTGTGGGTTTAGTCAGTTAATAACCTGAAAGCAATGGAATATTGTTTCATCAATAAATCCAGTACAGACTTTCTGTACTAGCATTTCACTAGGTTTGCAGTCTAGAGGCTTTGATAAGTACATATGATATATTAACATCCAGTAATTCTACAGTTTAATTATGCTATTGTGAAATAAACAATGCATGTAAAGATCAAAGAGAAATGTAAAGTAAGAGTTACATTTGCACTAACACAATAAATGTTTGTCCTGTTTGCATATTTGCCTCTGGTATTGTATTATCAAACAGTAATAACTGCTCCATAAAATAATTAGAAACGTCTTCTAGACTGGCTTTATGAACATTTATTCCGGTGTGGACAATACTGATAACATGAAACAGTTAAGAACGTGATCAAATATTGCTGCAACAGGGGAAAATTAAAGTATGTGAGAGAGGAGGCCAATTTGCATGGATCATAGATTTTAAGGAGTCCATTTACATTTAAGGCTGAGTGAATCATGATTGACTATACATTCACCAACAGCATGGTGTAAATATAATTAGGGATGAGCTAATCTCAGCTGTTTGGCTGATACCAGTTTCCATACTTGAATGTTAGTGATTGACTAATTATGTCTCCACAAACGTGTATGGATCATCCAAATCTACAAATCAGCTATTGAGGAAAAAAACGGGAAGCCAAGGCCTTCTTCAAAATATTACGCACCTTGTGGTAGCCCTTTATCAAACTCCAAAATCAGATGTATTCGTGGAGGATGCACTACATGTTATCGGTATATATACAGATATAGTTGTTATTTTAAAATACTTAGAATTAGAGTAGTATCATTTCTAATCTATGAATTGTAATTCAGGGGGAATCCCTACTGAAACCACGAGTTGTTGGTAAGTCATATACATATAAATAGGAAATGGAAGCTGGTGTACCAATTGCTTGCAAAATAACTACCAGTGTATATGCAGAATTCATGTGTTGACAGCTAATTCAGTCGAAAGACTTTTGGGGGCGGGCACGGCGTTTAAAGTGGCCCCGCGCTGAGAGCACGAGGCCTCTGTAATTTACTTACCCGGCTTCAGTCCACGCGTCCCCATGGCAACACGGCGTAATTTGATGCCCATTGCCATTGAGACGCGGCGTCAAATGACGGGGCGTGACATCAATTGACCCACGGCGTCATTTGATGCTGCAGGGGGGCGCGACACGGAGGAGATCAGGTAGGGGGGCGCGACACCGGAGGAGATCAGGCAGGGGGGCGCAGCGCAGGAAGTTTGCACACCACTCATTACAGCATGAAGGAACTCTCCAAGGTACCAATGAGATGCAAATTCTGGAGGAATGCAAAGGCACATTTATTCTGACACATTGTACCATAGTTTCTTAGGCCGCGTCCATAGTCCGCGTGGTGCGAACAAAAGGCCGTACCTTAGTGAGGACGGCCATAGAGCGCGCGTGCAAAAGAGCGACGGCGCAGCCGATTTTTCGCAAGACAAACCTTGTTGATTTTGTCGCGCGACGGCCAGGTCACGTGCACGGTTCAGCCAACGAGGGTGAACTGCTCACGTGCCACGCCTCCGCCACGCCTCCCCTTCGCACACATCATAGGAATCCTACAGGCCACAGATCGTTTCTCATACAGGAGAGCGCAACGCGCACCTTCTATATCCGAGGCCTCAGGTTGTGTCAAATATACATCTAGTGAAGCTTGTAAGCAAAGGACATTATGCCACCTTAAAACTGGTAGGGTTCTGGAAAGAAAATGGAAGGCAAAAATTACAAAATTAAATTCATCACATTCTAAAATATGGATTACGTAATACAGTGTTACCCAAAACCCTCTATTTGACAGTTTACAAATCTGTAACAGCCACACATGGGGAAAAGCTGGGCCAAAGCCCTCTAAAGGGGAAGTCTCTCCGTGTGTTGTGGCAGTGACATGTTTAGTGGGTTAAATCTGGGTGATTGAAGCCTCTTTTTTTTTAAACTAACATCTGAAGCCTATAATGAGGGATGGTTATTTTACCAAAATCATCTTTAATGACCTACACATAGCTATGACCCGGACTAAAAAAAAGATATGCACATTTGAGACAAATAAAAAAATAGTGAAAAATGTTTTGCTTCGAGTCTGTTAGTGTGTGTGTGTGTGTGTGTGTGTGTGTGTGTGTGTGTGTGTGTGTGTGTGTGTGTGTGTGTGTGTGTGTGTGTGTCAGAGATACACACTGACACAAAAAGCCCCTCTTTACCAAACTCTAGCTCCTAACAATTCCGATTGGCTACTACATTTTTTATATTATTTTCACTCCTGCCTATAATTATTTAAAAAATGTTTTCCTTTGTTTGTAAGCATAAGCAGAGACGTGGGAGTGGTTGATTTCCTCTGGCTACTGCCTTTTGGCCGATGTATGTTCAACAAGAGTTTGCACAGGTAAATCCCCCACACCTCCCCCTCCCTTACTTTTATTGGCTTTCTGATAATAACAGGGTGGGATATGGTTAGAGGATATACTTGATTAACAAACACTTCCCCATTCAGAGGTCACTAAGAAAAGGAATACTTGAATTATTTTCAGAGAAACAAAAGCACTAAAATCTTTGCTTTAAGCATTGTTAAATTGGTTGGAAGAATCTAATTAGATTGTTAAATTCTTTACAAATGTGTTTTTCTGTCACCTATGAGGGTTTGCACATTTCAAATATTGATTGAGAGGTGCAGACTGTAGAGGAAACATGTGTGTGCTTGATCTGCCCAATGCTTCAAAGGAGGGGTATTGACAGGAGGTACAGCTTCTGTTGCTGTCCTTGGACTGGGTAGTCAAGAGACCCATAGCCAAGCTGAGTGCCCCTGCCATCTGACAGGCAGAGGTAAAACCACTGGAAAATCTGGTCCCTGACAACCTCAACAACTCCTCACTACTTCAGATAGAATTCTTTAATGTATTTATTGAGCTGCAACCCACAGAGTAATGTTACAATAATGGGGATGCTGACATCATTAAGAGATTAATAGAATAGTATTGAGCGATTGCCGGCATAACAATGGGAAAAAGACAAAATACAGTCGAGGCATGAGCATATTAGGGGGATGTACAGGAGGAACAAGGCTTACACGGGAGAGATGGAAGAAATTGTAGATAGGCAACATAAGTAAGCATACACGATACTATGCAGTAATAGCCTATATATACTGTGTGATATGTAGTGATGGTTATCCCCGATAAAGTCGATCTCACGAAACGTGGAGGGTGCCATTTGTGTGTCTAAATTGTCACATCACTAAGCGTCAGCTGTGAGGCAAGAGAGCTGAGAAAGCAGAGGTTACTAGCAGCAAGTACCAGCATGTACCATCACCAGCCAGGACATTCTGTGGTGGAATCTCTGTTGCCGGAGGAGCCGAATAGGAGGAAACACAGTGCAGACATCCCACATCTGGTTGCAGTCAGCGGAGAATTCCGCGTGGAAACAGAGCTTGAGATTGTCTCAAAAACTGCCTGTTTTCTAGCGTCGCTTGTGAGTGAGCATTTTTATACCTGTCCAGTCCTATTAAATTGTTTTACTTTAATACACTAGGAGTGCACCTGCTCTCTTTTTTGTTTCTCTAGACATCTTTCAAGGAATTGGTGATTCCTGTGTCCAGGCTGCAAAGACCTTGGAGGACAGTGTTATTGGGACTGATTTTTACTTTTTTTTTATTTGACTTCTTATACTTTTTGTAATTTGTTATTGACTAGCACATGTTTATTGGCCGAGACATCACTATTTAGCATATAGGTTTTTATACCCATTCATTTATAGGCCATTGTTATTATTTCTTATGGGCTCATACTTCACAGGTGTATTAATATTATTGGTATCTTAATAGACCAGTGTGGAGCTTGTATCATGTCATACAATTAGAGGCGCTGTTTTATTTTCTGTATATATATATATATATATATATATATATATATATATGTATGTAATAGTTATTAGCTAATCATTAGTTATTTCTACTTACTAACACTATCGGCTTATTCTAATTCTGTTCTCTCCTATTTTGTGCTTAGACACACTCACATCTCCCTGAGGAAGGTCCTGTTTCCTGGACCGAAATGTTCGACTTGATATACCACTTTTCACCAATACATTTGTGTTGAAAACTACCCCTTGTGTGCTGTCTCTTGATTACCAGACTTCAGAACGGTGTCATATACCTATATTATGCCTATGCGACATGCACCAAAAATTTACAGTTTGCCTATAGGAGTGCCAACTGCTCTATTTTGAATATATATATATATATATATATATATATATATATATATATATATATATATTGCAGTAATAGCTATTAGCTAATCATTAGTTATTTCTACTTATTAACACTCTATCGGCTTATTCTAATTCTGTTAATCTCTCCTATTTTGTGCTTACATGCTTCAATAGAAAACTGTAATGTGAAAACAGCAAAGATAAGCCTGTTACAGGGATGGGTGGACCCAGTGTCTTGTAACAGAAGATTGGGAAAAGTAACATATGTTCAAACTGATGGTTATGAAGACATGGTGCAAATAATTTTGAACAGGAGTGAACTTTATTGAATGGCTGAACAAGTTGGTATATATTGGGGATGTAGTTAAAATGGACTAATATGACTCAAATTACATACTGTAGTATTGATTATTATATAAATGTGATTGTGTTCATTCTTTTTGTTGTAATGGTTTATAATCTCACTGTTTCCCTGCGTATTTCTAGTGCAGTAATAAAGCTTTACATATCTGGACAAAACCTACTTGGACTTTTTATCAAGCCATGGATAACATTGCACTTTTGGAGTAACCCCTAGTGGTTTGAGTTGGTGTGAGAAGACTGGGTGAGTTGACAATCACATTGATACTTGATTATTCCTAATACGCAATAACTCATCTGCAACAGGAGTCCCATAGTATCAAGGACACTGGGATATTGCCTGCATACCCTGGAGTCCCTAAGGGTCAAGGAAATGCATAGGAGTTCTGTATACGGACCAAGCAGATAAACAGTTCCCTTTCCTGCCTTTTATACCCCTTGCTAGACTCATCTGGACTCGTTAGTAGTGCTGCCTTCCTCCATGCAGGGATTAACCACTGTCTGGCCGACACTCCACAGCTCTATTTGTTGTAAACAGGCTTGCCCCTCTTACAGGGGCATGCAGGACGGGTGCATATAAAAGGAAAAGAAGGGATCCAGCGCTCCACGGATTTCTGAATAAGAAAGATTTATTGTGCCACACAATGTTTCGACCTTATGGTCTTTATCAAGTGACTAGGCATACATAAGTCAGGATTGCCCCTCTTACAGGAACTGTTTGAGCATTGTATGGACACTGTATGAGCAAAGGACTGATCAGGGGAGGCGAATTGGGGTCAGCTGGGGGTAATGTTCACTTGCTTTTTCACTTGTTATTCACTTGTTATTCACCTGTATATGGGTAATGGTCATGGATATATATACTGGGTAGATCCTGACTTATGTATGCCTAGTCACTTGATAAAGACCATAAGGTCGAAACGTTGTGTGGCACAATAAATCTTTCTCATTCAGAAATCCGTGGAGCGCTGGATCCCTTCTTTTCCTCAGTGTACTTTGGAGTTTATGGCAGGTACTTCCTTGAACCAGCAGCACCGGTAAATTGTATGCATCTTTCTCTTTTTTGTGGAGTGCAGCCTTAACCCCTCTTACAGTGCATATAAAAGGAAAACAGAAACCACAAGGGGTATACAGGAGTGACAAAAAGGGGATAAAGCAACTATTGGAGAGGCAAGGGCATGAATGTACACAGTCCTGCACCTTAACTATATCACACTAAACCTTTTTGCCATCCCCAATGCCTGCAACTGTGTTCCAAATCACATGGGATAACTTGGAAGCTCTGCTTTTTGGAGTACCAAGACAACCCTGTAAAAAAAGTTTCTTTGTTTAATTAACAGCAAATAAAAATATCACGTGAGCACATTAACATTTCTCTGACAGGTCTGCAACTCTGCATTTCACCATTAATCTCCTAGCATGCAATGCTTTCACTGCAACTGGGGATTCTTTGAAATGACATGCAAATGAGCACACTGTCACCTTGAGCTTCAAATCCATTTTAATATGGACCCCTATAAATGTATGCATGCCGCATTACACGGCTGTTCAGCACAGCTCGGATTAAAGAATTGCCAGTAAAACTACTCACAGACAGCTGTTTTGAACTTTTGGGTCTCATCACTGTGACGCTGGTTATAGAGGCTTTGCAAAATTAAGCTGGGATAGGTTTCAAACACACCTTAAATAAGTTATGGTGGGTTCAAAAAGTGACAAAAACCCTCCACCGTACTTTGTCACTGATTGTTACCAACCATCACTTATTTAATGTGTACTTAATTAACAACGATAATTAAATATTTTGCTAGTAATAGTTTCAGCATTATAGCAATTGGTTTCTACAATGTGGACAAAGAGGTTGCATAGTAGTGGACACCAGTAGCTGGAATTAAATAGTTTAAATTACAGTAGTCATAATTGTCTATTTTTTTTTATATTTGAGCCCATTCATACATTAATAAGTGATTGTTGATACACTATCATCAAATGTATTTTCTGGTGCCTAAAGGAAAATTTCAAGGATAAAGAAGCTCTCTAGTCTACCGCAGACAAAAATGATCCATGATTCAGCAAAAAACAACAACTTTTCTTTGACATACTTCACCACTGGCCTTGATACATCAAACTCCCTTAAAACTGAGTTAATATCGCATGTGGTAAAAGAAAAAAAAATACTGGGTCGTCTTACTGCAATTTTATGATAGAAGTCATCAAGATTCTAGTAATAATTTACCAGGTGCAATATTTACTCAATATACTGGAATTAACACAACTGTTATTTCCTGCATTGCGATCTCATTACTAATATTTCTCCATATGCTTCTGTGGGCCTTGGGTGATTTGTTATAGCCTTTTTTGTTTTTATGGAGGCTATCTGGCCTTTGATTGCTTTATGGCTTTTTATTTTTAAGGGCTGGGCAGTGGCCCTTTATTCGATTGGTGGCCTTCATCCAGGGTGGGGTAATTAATCCCCAATGTGGCTATCTAAGTCCTGATTGAAAGGGCCTAGTTAGCCACAGCCAGTCACAAGCAGTGCGTTTATGTGTGTAATGTATTTTGTTTTAATACATTTCTTTTTGGCTTTTTTGAATGGTCTCAAGCCCTGTATGCCACATTTGACTAATAGGGTTAGTGGCCATTAGTCTATAGGGGGGAGGGGTCAGCTTGTTGGGGTGGAAGGGGTAGTAATTGGGGTAGCTGATGGAGGTAGTTGCCCCAAGGAGGGTGGTTAGACCCCCAGAGGGAGGGGTTGGCGGTAGTGGTTAACCCCTTGTTTGCCTTAGAGGTTAGTAAAGACTTACTTTTACTAGCCATTGAGGTAGCCAACAAGGGTATTGTCATTTATTGTTTATATAAACCGCTTTGTAGCCCGTAGTGGTTTGCTCGTCATGAAAACCCATGACTAGGTGACCACTTTGGCTACTAAGCTGTTAATATGTACTGTAATGTTTTTTATATGTATCGCATATCCCACCCAGATATCCTGCACATGTATATAATGGCCAATATTGTGACTAACGCCAGCCAGTAGATAAAAAAATGCGGTATTTATTGGCATTACCGAGGTTCAGATACATATCGGATGATGTAGGCATCAACATGACTACTACTTCAGTATTTAGTCATGTTGATACCGGCCCGGGTAAAAAATGCGTTATTTGCAGCGGTGTAACGTTGATGTATAATATTGCACCATAAAAATATCACATTTTGGGTGGTTTACAGGAGCTTGGTGTATCCAGGCTTTTCTGTTACACACAAACAAATAATTTGTTACATATAATGCCGTGTGTAAGCTAATAAAAAGTTTGTCACTTCAGACCTGGCAGGTATTTTTCAGTGCTAAGAAAAGGTGACTAAATGATGCAGTTAATACAATCTACTCAAACATGTCAATCATTTAATTCCTATTTTATTCATCCCAAATCACAAGAAGATGCACGCATGAATTGTTACATTGACGCTAGGAGATGCAAGATAAAATGATAATAATTGCATTAAATTATTTTTGTTTCAAAATGGCTTTGACACATTACCCTTTAGTGTTTCTAATCTTTGTAAAACAAAATATTTACAATAAAATACTAAAGAGTTAGAAAACTCTGTAGAAAGCTGTGCTCTTTTTTCAAAGTTATTACAGAACATAATATTATTACAGAATATAAAAATACGACTTTTAGAAATGACCTTTAAAAAAATGAGCTTTGTACTGTATGAAGGGTACAGAAATACAAACAGAAATAAACTTCAGATGTTTAGTATGTATTTCTACTTCATATTAAAAGGGCCATATTTGCCAAGAAGTTCTACTTCACAAGATACTTTTCGTGCTGGAAGACATCTTTCAGCTTTTTTCAAGGGGTCACAAAGGAACATATTTAAGCGGTGTTACTCCATAAGAAAACTTCCAGGCTAGAAGACACCTCCTAGCCCATTAATTGGAATGGACTGTAAGAAGCCTTATTTACTAATGCTGTGATTATACCAGAAATCGCTGATCACTCAGGAGTTTCTGGTATAATTGAGGCCTATGGTGTCTTATGGATTCGAACAACTAAGTAACAAGGCTCACAATCTCTACAAAACGGTTTTCCATGTACTCAGGATTAGGCCAATGAGTTACTAGGGGAAAGATCCCTAAACGGTGCACTCTACTATTCTGATTCAAAATAATAAATAATTTATTAATATATCATAAACATAGAAAATAATTAAAACCTAAGAAGGTGTGCTATGGGAAATCCTGTATGTGGATTCCTCAATAGTCGAATGGCACAGGTATATTAACCCTAGTGTTGCCAAACATGCACGTATAAACAGTAAATATAGTTACTAAGCTAGGTCTCTATGGGGATGACGTCACTGTGACGTCAGGTGTGCGACAGATGCATAGGTGTCTGATCGAAGTCTGCCGCAACAGAGATACACAGTTAAACTAAGTTGTGGGCCACAGATGTGGATCCCACTAGCTAGGAATAGCAGCTTTGAGGTCTGTGCATCCTGGAAGTATTACTGTCTACAACGGGAGACAGCTGAGTCATATGACGGTATTTAGGAGGGTCTGCTTAACGTGCAGACACCACAGGTCACTGTAAGTAGATCCAGCAGTACATATCCCCAGGTAAATCAGTACTCAGATAACTGGGGCTTATCTGACGCTGGGTCTCTACAAAGCTTACATGTGCAGGCTAGTGTGTCACCTATTATTGTACATAGGTACACTCTTATGATATTGCCACACATTGAAGCTTTAGCTACAGTCGCTTGACGCTAACATACATTGTTTCACTCCACAGTATTACTTTGTACCCAAGCTGCAACCCCATAGGGACCTAGCTTAGTAACTGTATTTACTGTTTATACGTGCATGATTGGCAACACTAGGGTTAATATACCTGTGCCATTCAACTATTGAGGAATCCACATACAGGATTTCCCATAGCACACCTTCTCAGGTTTTAATTATTTTCTATGTTTATGATATATTAATAAATTATTTATTATTTTGAATCAGTAGAGTAGAGTGCACCGTTTAGGGATCTTTCCCCTCCCTTTTTCTGTACACCTGTTATCCCTGGTAGCACCTCTCTAGTAAGGTAAAATTCACAAGCTGAGCAGGACTCTCCCCCCTCCCCCTCCCTTTCCAATGAGTTACTAAGAGTTGTATGCCATAAAACAGACACTTTCAGGCACTAGAACAGGGAAGCACAATCTTTTTTCCCTTGCGCCCCCCTGTCCCCCTCTCCTTGCGCTCCCCCTCCTTACTGTGGCTCTGTCGTTCTGGTGTCATGACATCACGTGTCTGATCCATGGTAAGAGTGTTACAGAGGCCTTCCCCGGCATTTAATTTAAATGCCTTCAGGAAGCGAGCGGGGCTTCTATAACCCCCGTGCCACCCGGTTTGCACACCCCTGCACTACAAGATACCTTACAGCCTACTCACTTTAATAGGTCAAGAGGTGTCTTCTAGCGCCAAGTTTATGGAAACAAACCGCTTAGTACAGTACATGTTGGCTTATGGCCAGTATTCATTAATTCAAGGATTCTTAATCCTATAGCCTAACCTCCACTAATTAAAGAGATAGAGAGAGAATCATCCCAGTAGCAGTGCATTGAAATACCATTTATTGGCATATATCTTTATATGATAAATGACTTATTTATTACACAACATTTCTCACACAAAATTACATACAATACAGTAAATCACTCAATAAAATACATTGAGACTGTGCCTCATCAATGAACAATAGATCTTTCTAAATAGTCAATCCTCAGAGTCTCAAATGGTATCTAATTGATGAAGTGCATGATCAGAGAAAAACACACTAATTGGTTTGCAAACCTAAAAGCAACAATCGCACCCTTTGTGTTCTGTCCTATACCAAGATGAATCAAACAAAGTAATCCCACACATCACAATAAACCTGCATGATAGCCCTTACTCCCATCATATAACTGGAGAGGAATGGTCATTATTTGTAAAACGCCACAGAGGTGAGGGCCGCAGGAAAACAAAGACTGCAAAAAATAGATACAGTACGACACAGTTCCGATACTTCGCATGGGTAAGGGAGAATCGTTGTATGCCGATACGGATTCCAGTCTGCTTAAGTTCAAAAGAAACACTGCAATCGAGTAGAGTGTCCAGGACGCGGATATCTGACTAATCGATATTGTATAGTTATACTTCAGATCGTGCTGCAGGCCCTCCCCACATTAAACCCAATGCGCATTTCGTACTAATGTACTTCTGTCTAACCGCCACCCCTGGAGCACCTACCACCATACATACATACACATAAAAAATCACTTAAAAAGTTAATACATAATTGATTGAGTGCCAGTAGGGCTACGTAGGCTCTCTCTTGGGGTGCCACTGTATATTGTGTTTAGATTGTCTATTTGCCAGCTTTGGCTAGTAGGGCTTATGGCCAGTACTATAGAGAAGGGTTAGGTTTTTTTTTGCTGTGGGGGAGAGGGGCGTGTAGGGATAGGGGGTGGGTTATGGGATTAGGTGCCTCAGGGAGGGAGGTTATGCCACCTTGGGGGGGGGATAAAGGGAGTCGGTTAACTCCTCGTATGCCATAGCGGTTGTGCCTCTATGACATACGATGGGTAGTAAGGTAGTTAAGGTATTTGTAGTAACCCTTTGGTTACCTTAGTGACCTTAGTGGGATAAATAAATTATTACTTTTGTAAAGGCAGATGCCAGGTATATATTGAATTGAACCTTCTTTACAATATGGCTAACGTGAAGCAGCGTTACTGGCAGCTAGTGCCGGGGTGTTTTATCCCATCGTTAGCTGCCACTGTGTTAGCCATATACAAATGATGGCCCTAACGGATGTTGTTTTAGCATATATTTAGCTTTGTGGGTCTCCGTTAAACTCGGAGAAGCTAACGTCCATTACCTATTTGGCTAACCCCAAGTTAGTTGCCCTGATTTACCAGAGTTTTGTGGCTCTACCCCCGTGTGTTTAACAATGGTTTGCAGAGGCAAAAACTCTCACCCTCATGTTATCTTTTCTGGTTCCTGATTAAGAACAGGGTAGCTGGGAACAGAAAACACTTGACAACACTCCCCCCTTCAGAGGCTCCTAAGGCTGCGCTTATAGTGCCGGCGACAGCGACTTCACGCTGCGTTCGCTGGAAAAAACAAAATAACTTGACTTCCAGCGATCACGACCAAGGCGTCGCTGCAATAAATTTGTTTTCTGTGATGTCGCATCGCCGGCACTATGAGCACTGCCTTAGAAAAGCAACTTATAATTACATTTCCAAAGAAACAAAAGCAGCATAATTGTTGCATTTAGCATGGTTAAACTTGGTTTACACAAACCATCTATTCCAGCTTGAAACGCATTCAGTTGGAAACCAAAGAGAACTTCTCAACTGGCCCAGATATTTGAGCCAGAGTAAAAGCGGTAACATCCCAGACTGGTTCAAATGGTTCTGAGTACAAATTAAAGGGGACATTTAAGATAGTTTGTTTTTACAACTGCCCTCCTTTTTCCACATTCATAGCCCCTTTTGAAAACAAAATGGGTTTTAATTTCCAAAGAAACTACTGTACAACTACAAAATGTTTGTTTTAAAGCATGATTACATATGTGTAAGGAAACCAAATATGATATACGTAGGATTGCTTTTTCAAGGAAGTCATTTCCGTTGCCCTACACTAAGTATACTAGGCCTTTACATGTCATTAACCTCCAATTTTCTGTTGTATGATTCTTTTTCTCTTAATTATAGACTCAACTATAGAAGTTTAGCTTTGTGTGTTTATTTCAAAATGTATTATTCTTACCAGAAAATATGAATAAAAATTTGGTCAGAGATTATCCCAAGATTAGTGTGATGGGGCCTCCAGCTGTGTGGAAAAAAGTAAACAGAGCCATCAATAGGTTCATGCTCTTTTGCAAAGGTACAATGGTGAGACATATGAATTTCGAGGATAGGAGAGGTCATTGGTACAGAAGGTATTGGGTATACCTCTCAGACGAAGGTGTGGATATTTTTTAGCAACGTTATAGAACCCCTGAAGGCAATAAACAGTCAGAGCACAGGGTCACATCTTGGGTTGGGTGTTCAACTCCAGTAAGTGGCCTTAATGGGTCCTCCGGTGGTGGAACGGTCATGCCAGTCAGCTTCAAGGGAAAATGCTAAGAAGAAAGGCACCAACTGTACGGTCAGGCCTGTGGTTAAGTCCCTGAGAAGACATCCGGCAGGCTGGAAGCGCCGACTATGCATCAGGCTGGGTCCCCGCCCACGTCAGGTGGAAAAAGCTGACTGACAACTGTGCTGTTGGGCTTAGCCAACCACAAGGGGGAAGTGAAAGTGGAACATTCTTGAATGGGGCGGGGGAGGACAGCCATGTAGAGCTGTTAAGAGTCTCCCACCATACTACTTGCAGGACACCCGGGTTTGTCTCATACATGGACTTATGGTTAGCTGACAGTTTTTTACATGATGTTGTTCAATAACAAAACTGACCTAATTTTACTTCCACTAAAAACTGTGTTGGCTCCATTTTTCAGGTGGGGGTAAAATTGAAGCGTAGCCACGTTAAGCCTTTATGATTTTGAGCACCATATTCTGCACTTCCATTTCCTAGACTTTGATGTACAAGCTGTGCACTGCAAAGCTATCAGGGAAAATACAAGTTTAAATTGGATGGAACTCTAAAAAATTACATGTCACATGTGGATTTGTATATGCCATTACCCAGAATACTTATTTGCAGTTTAACCACTGTATGACATGATAATTAGGCGTTGACAATCTGTTGAAGACATGAAAGTGCACTAAGGGATTTCTTACCTTTTCATTGACAGTCAAAGGTGTTTATTTTACATTGTACATATTTCACAAACTACTGGTTGCCCACATACTGAACACGCTGGGAATGACATGAATGACATGACTCTATGGTAAACTTTCTAAGTGATCATGTGAGTTATGGTCTGCCTAGAAAGCTGCACCCTTCCATATCTGTCATCCAGATTTTCGAATATCATTACAATGTGCCAAATATATAAAAATGGGTTAATCATTTGTTATGCAGTGAGGTGAACAACAGATTAACCTGATATAGTTTGTAGACACTGTACCCAAGCACCGAGTTGGGCTGTAGGGCGAGACAATTATGCTTCCAAGTTTGCTCGTGTTTTCAAACTTTTTTTTTTTTTTTTGAAAGGTGGTGAACTGAATCTTGGTAAGTCTCCAGCTGTGATGTACAGACAGCATGGTGCTGAAGAGAGGCCTACTTACATGCTAGCTAATAAAGTCAGGGTTATCCAATGCCAGTCCTGGTATTTTATGGCAGGGGTGCTCAACTTCAGTCCTCAAGCCCCCCCCCCCCCCCCCTCCAACAGGTCAGATTTTCAGGTTATCCCAGCTTCAGCACAGGTGGCTCAATCAGTCCCTGATTCAGCACAGGTGGCTCAATCAGTACCTACAGTAGATTTGCTTAGCACATAAACAGATCTTGAGTAACCGTGTCATGTGAATTTCACAGGTGCCTGTCAGTGTTCTTCCTCAGGACCCAGATCCTTAAAACAGCCTGAAATATATAATTGATCCTTATTCTCCTGCCATAGTTTCCAAATGTAAAGCATTTTGTTCAGGAAGACTTTCCCCCCGATACCAACGGAAAGCAAGAAAAGTATGGGCAGGTCCATCTGCCAATTGAACGGTTTGCATTCTTTAACAAAGTCATTCAGCGCAGTGAAAGCAAAGCTACCGGGAAACAGATTACACTAGCAATTTGAACAAAAGGAGGTTTGGTAACATTCTACTTATACAGTATGGCAGGGGAAATTAAACTTGGTTGTAAGTTGTGTTAGGCTGCGCTTATAGTGACGGCGACAGCGACGTTACAACAAATGTATTGACGTTGTCATGTGCGCTTATAGTAGGTGCGTCGGCTTGGTCGCGATCATTGGAAGTCACTTCAATTTGCTTTTTCCAGCGAATGCAGCATGACGGCAGCGTCGCTGTCGCCAGCACTATCAGCGCAGCCATAATCTTTAATGGAACAACCTACATGTTCTTCATTGTTGTAGCTAAACATGAACTTCACAAGTCTCTGCGCAGTGCTAGGGCAGTGAAAGCGTTATGTACTGTACAGGTACTAAGTAGTCCAGGGGTGGCCAACTCGAGTCCTCAAGGGCCAACAACAGGTTTTCAGGATATCGCTGCTTCAGCACAGGTGGTTCAGTCATTATGACAGACACTGATTGAGCCACCGGTGCTGAAGTAGGACTGGAGTTGCTTGCCCCATTCCTAGTCTATACTATGCATAAACTCCGAAATAATACAAGATATTCCATTGAAATACCATTGCAGAGCATGCTTTTATGGAAAAGGTTTGTATTATGTCACAATGCACTAACATCACCTCGCAGAACAATGCAGTGCGTAGAGACATTTCATTGAAAACAAATATAAATCGATGTTCACTGTGGGAAGACGATGGTTGACACACAGTAAACAATGCATCAGCTGCCATTCAAGTGAATTCACTTTTCACTACTTTTCATTGAATAGGAGGAACACAAAGAAGCTTCTCTCTGATTGTTTACAGTGTTGATGGGGATTTCTATACAGTAGGTGTCTCGTCCTGTATATATTTTTGTAGATTTCACCTAATGTAAATACAGTTCTTTATGCACATTATCAACCAGGAAATGTACAGATGTAGTGAATCTCATTGGTCCTGGAGCCACGCTACACTACAGGTGATAAAAAGCTGTGACTGTGAAATCTCTTCTCTTTCTTTAAGTTGAAGTGGCTGCAGTCTGGTGTGGTACAGCAGACTCGTGTAGTCATGCTGTAATTGTACACCCTACCACCGGCACTAACCCTTTATTATCCCTCCCAAGGGTTCCTACCCCTTTACCTTCCCCCTCCCCAGGGCACCTACCACTTTACCATCTCCCTCTCCCAGGGCACCTACCCCTTTACCATCTCCCTCCCCAGGGCACCTACCCCTTTACCATCTCCCTCCCCCAGGGCACCTACCCCTTTACCATCTTCCTCCCCCAGGGTACCTATTCCTTTACTATCTCCCTCTCCCAGGGCACCTACCCTTTTACCATCTCCCTCCCCAGGGCACCTACCCCTTTACCATCTCCCTCCCCAAGGGCACCTACCCCTTTACTATCCTCTCTCCCGTAAAACAGATCTTTATTAGTTTTAACTGCCCCAGTTCTTGCATGTGAAAGAGATTAGTAGATGATCCCTGTCAAAAAAAACAAGGCTTAGAATAAAATGATATGTTTGAATGTCTATGTATCTGAGTGAAATAAAATACAAAATACATACAAGCTTACAGTTTACAGCTTGATTTTGCACCTCATTACGTAGAGATAAGCAACTATGACCCATAGTTACTACGATGTAATATTTAAAAAAATGCAAGAGACAGCACTATCAATAGGACTCATAGTCCTCCTTACAATGATCAGCAAAACTTCAGTAGAAGAATAAATTAATAATAAATAACAGCAGCACTGTGCAACGTGTACGGTCTGCAATGCCTTTCATCAGGTAGGGGTGGCGTATTTACTATGAGGTGCTATGTCACAAGACACCTTCCAGCACCAGAAGATATTTTACAGTTCAATCAATTGAATGAGCCATAGAGTAGGGTGACTTCTGTCAGAAAATATCTTATTGCATAGCACCCTACTTTGAAAAAATGGTCCTAGGTCTCTACTGAGAGCTCCAAATTCAGGAGATTCCAATTCCTACACAATACTTAAGATCCCTGTAGGTTCCAAGATACATGATATGCAGATCTAATATGATTTTTAGACAAAGCATGTCTGAGCCTCTTCAGGCATCACAAAAGACTAAAAGTCACAAGAGACACCTTAGAAGAGCATATGAATAATAAGTTAAATAAACTCAGTTCATCTGTTGCCGGATGACAGATTATGGCCCATTCAAGTAAATGCATAGTGAAATATCTTCTGATGCTGGATGGTGTTAGCACCGCTTAGTAAATACAGGCTTCAATACCTCCGAAAAAGTGTTTTAAGAGTGTATATAAAACCAAAGGACTCTTAAAGGTGCAACTTTTGATTCTCTATTTAAATTTTGTCTGCGTTGGCTAACAGACTTTTTATGCTGTCTGTGTAAAATATTATTCTTTTGTCTGAAGGGGACTTTCAGAAAGTGTAAAATCCCTTTGTAATCAGAGATGTACAGAAGGTTGATGTTGACCCATTCTCCCTTTCTCCTTGTAACCCTCCCTCCCCCCCGCTTTTGGGATTACTAGGGCCTTAAGGGGTTAACCCCTTCCCCATCACATGGTGCTGAGTGACTAGGCTGAATCGTAGCCCCGCCCAGTGATAGTGATGTCATGCTTCCCCTTCACTGTTCCTGTCCACTAAGCCAGCGTGGAGAGGGTTCATGTCATCAAGAAAGGACAGACACAACTTGAAAGGCCTGGAGATCGTTACCCTGCATTTTTGCTGGAAGGGCCTGTTTGCTTCCAGCTGCTATCACATCATCTCAAGACTTCTTTGATATGAGACCACACTATTCTCCCCAAAGGGTGTCAGCCGTTTGCTGATGTTAGAGATGCTCTGTTATAATTCCGATAATCATTTATTAACTCTAACGGTCCATGCAATTTCTGTAAACCTTTGTTCATTTAATGTACCACCCTGTACCTTATGTTTTCACTTACCCTTTCCTTACAGATTGTAAGCTCCTTGGGGTACAGACCCTCGTACCTACTGTAACAATGTATGTTTGTTTATTTTATTGTTTTCGTCCTCCAAGCCTATTGTATATCGCTACGAAATATGTTGGCGCATCAAAATTAAATGATAATAATAATATATTATTATAACTTTGGCTTTTCCTGTCTTTCTCTTGTTTAACAAAATAATTGTATTTAATTGTAGCTGTTCTCAAACTCACTGTTAAGTATTGCGATGCCCCCATATATAACTAATATATATGAGGGGGAGGCTTCTAGAGAGACAGGTTACAGGAGGAGTTGAAGAAGAAGGATCTCACTGTGAATAGTATATATAGGTTTATGATATACTGTAGATGTATAGTTTATGGTAAGGGTCCCCTTTATTGTATTCTAGTTAGGGACAGTGCCCTGTTTAGATAGCATTCCCAGTCATGGCTCCACACTACTCAAAAGGTTCACAGGCCGCAGTAGAGTTGAACCAGCCGCAGCAGAGGATTCCTAGATGACTCAAACCCAGAAGGACACGTGGTGGCATTCACTATCCGAGACGGGGATGCTGATCACAGACAGATAGAAAATAGTACAAGGCCCGGCAAGGACCCAAAGAATATCGAGCACTACCAATGCTATACAGCAGAGGGATCCTATAGGTAACATGAGTTAGTAAAGCTTGAGTACCTTCCTAGCATGCTGAGATTGGGGCAGCTAGGGAAGAAGATACAGGCAGTACCTACAGAGAACAGTGGTGAAACAATACATGAAATCAAGTGTACGATGTGACAGAGACTGTATTCATTGTGATTAATAAAGATACTGTTTGTATCAAAAAAAATTCCTGGCGCCTATCATTGCATCAGCAACGTCCAGCCTGCACAGATCCAGCCCCCCGACAAGGTAATCAGCTCTGAGCAAGCCAAGTTAAGAGACATTTGATATAAACTCCCTAGAAGCCAGGCAGGGAAGGTTACATTCTCATTAAAGGTTTCATGCAAAATGCCTTAGATTTATAGGTCGTCTAGTAATAGGGCACTGATCTAGGAGAATAGATTAATAACAGGTCTCAGTTAAGGGATTAACATTCGTTGCATCTAAAAAGGCACCAAAAAAAACGGAGCTCAACAGGCTTAAAGAATAACCCTTAGTAAGAAGATATTAATGTAAGAGCTATGTTTCCTAGCAGAGTGGCGATAGTACTAGCCCATCTGCTTTGTGATACATCAACCAGCAAATATGAAAACAAACGAGCCCTACAGGGCATATCATCTTGCAAATGAAAATCTTAATTGTTTTGCAGGGGATGAAATCATTTAATATATTTAGCACCATGTGAGTATAGAATTATATCCTCAATTTATACAACATGATTCAACATAATTGCTATACAGGAATATATTTTTTCTGCTGCGTTTGCAAACTGTTTTTTTTAAGCTGTAATCTTAGAATAAGTATTTGTTGATGTATAATAAATGGCCTTTTTTAAACAGGCAAGTTAGATTTGCTTGAATATCTGCATTACATTTTATTCATTAAACCTTTTCCCCCTTTTCTCTTATTAATGTCATACAATAGGGCAGTGATTTATTATTCTGATTCCCATTTTCAGTGCCGGGAGTCTGGTGCTACCAGAGGGACCTCTAACATTTCTGCGTCATGTGTCGCGGCTGGACCTGGATACAGGAAAGCAAAGTGGAGGGAGCTCCGTTTCCATTAGGCTCGATCACCCACCAGAATGGGTACCTGGTACATCATAAGGGCACTGAAAAGGTTAAGGGGCCTTGTGACAGGGTAAACAAAAGCCACCAGTTATATGCCTGAAAACCCTATGTCTAGTCTGCAGTGCAGCACTGACTAGGTTAACTTCAGCTGGGAACCTCAGGATAATTAGTTGGATCCCAGCTGCCTAATCAAGGTGTGTTAAAACCCAGGTTGTAGACACATGGAGCTGGCTGTTGATGAGAGAGGAGTAAGCTGCTAAAGTGATTCCTGAAAACTAGGTCTGAGTAGCAAAGTAGTGAAACTGTGAACTGTCTGTCCCCTGCATAGAAAAAGGGTAGCTGCATATATATAAACTGTCTGCTAAAGAGAAACTGTTTTGTTCGGTTTGCTGAAGGAAAAGCCATTTTCGTTTGTTGCTGAAAAAGAGCTATTTTTGTTTTGTGTGCTGTATATTTTTCAAGGCAAAATAAAACAGCCTTGTCAAGAAACCCACGTGTGTAGTTGCATGTACCCTGCAACAGGCCTGTTCAATGTTTCTTGAGAAACGCGATTTGTTTTAAAGTCTTCCCTCTGGAAAGCAACTTGCCTAACTAAATCACAATGAGATTAGCACAAGGTGTATGACATGGCAACATTATTTTTTATACAATGATTTCTCTTTTGCCCAATGGGCCAGTTCCCTGTCAAAGATGCCAGGAATAGTGTGAATTGCAATATATCGGGAAATATTTATTACGCTACGATAGTGCCGATCGGGGCACTTTCACATGGAAATGTGGTAGTGCCCTGATCAGCACTATCGTAGTTTAATAATCCTCATTGTTGGGACATTTTGCAGTAAAGGGACACCTACGTATTGTTATTAACTCAATGGTTATCACAGTGGTTATCAAGGCATTACTTGTGATGTCATTATCATGTGCATTACCCCTGCAAGCCAGAGGCACCAATAAGGGCACCCTCCATAGCCTGCACAGGTAGGCGATAATGCAGGTAGGTAGTTCAATTGCTTTCATTTACAGTACGAAGTATGAAGTTGCATGGCTTTTTTAAAGTGTCCATCAATATTGAAAGCAATTTGGCTCCAGATATTATTCAAGATGATATGTCATTATGCAAAAATGCAAATTACCTATTGTTAATGACTATGCAATAGTGAACAATAACCCCTAAAGAGTGGCATGAATCTGGAACAAATGTTAAATTTAAACTGTAAGGAAAAGGGTATTAGGTGATGTATTTTTAACATCGCACATTTTAATACCCTGATCAAAGAAAAGAAGTCTCAGTTCAAATGCATTATTCATATAATTTGACAGACAGTCCACTGATTACGTTTGTAAGTGGAACATTTCTCTTGCAGTTAAAATGTTGAAGCTACAGACAAAGGGCCTAATTTATCAAGCTGTGCTATTCAATAAAAACACCTTCCACGGCTGCAAGACCCCTTTTTGCATATTCAAGAGAAAAGACCATAATGTGTATTCTGGTGCCAGAAATACTGTTATGGACCAAAATGTCTTACAGCAATGAAAAATATTAGCATTCTGCACTTGCTATATTTTTCATGAGACGAATATTAGAAGTATAAATACATTCGTAGAAGGGGCTTGGTCTAATTCTAATACTCCGCTTATTTGAGAAAAATGTATACCACTAATTGTTAGGATATATTTTAGCATGGATCAACACAGATATTAAAAGGATGTACTAATAAAAATATGGAACTTTTTTATTCACACATTGGGTGTCTGATGAATGCTTTCTAGTGCTCAAAAGTATTTGTAAGCGATTTGTTTTGTTGAGTGGAATTCATTGTTCATGACTACATCTTACGTGTTGTTGGAATTAATGAAGCACTTATAATCAAGAGCTCTGTACACGAAGTTCTTCATTAAGGCCACAGAACATGTAAAGCAAAACTAAGCTTTCCAATGGCCTATTAGCCTCAATTTTCAATTTCTGCATCAATTAGGAAAATAATTTTGTGATTCTGAAACTTGTTATACTTCGGGTGAGTTGTACAACTGATTTCATACCAGAAGCTCTTAACAATGATTTTCAATCAGTTCATATAAGAGTCAGATTTCTAACCAGTGACCCAAAGGTGAGGAATTGTAATATTATTTAATATTAATACTGTATAACAATCTATTCGTTCACCAACTCCCTCCTGCAAAAGCCTAGGCTTCAAATGTACCGTATCTACACCGTTTATCTCACTGATTCTCAACTAGTGTAAAATAGCAGGCATAAGCATGTAAGGATCCATGTTACTGGGGACAATAAGCAAAAAATGTACAATCTCCCTGCGTTCATTTGCCTGTCATTGCCCAGAATCCTTTGCTGCAGTGGAAGCATGGTATGCTGTGCAATTATGGGGTAAGCCAGGTTTGTGGACCTGCTCATAAGTGTTCTTTACCATTGCTGTACGGTGGAGGGTTTGTAGCCACCATGACAAAGCAAGACCAGGAACCATCCACACACTGATGGGTCCCAAAAAAGGGGTGTGTGTGCCGAGCATGCACCTTTTAAGTGAAACTTCCTTGTTTTTTGTCACACAAACTCTATTTGTGATGGTGATGCTTTTAATTAAAAATCAAAACACAATTTCAGTGAAAAAACACAAAGAAATGTGACTTAGAACGCACGTGCACGGCACTCATATATTTATACTAACTGTGAAATCTGCGTGTGTGCGTGACTGTGCATGCGTGATTGTGCGCGCGTGCGTGACTCTCTGCGTGTGTGTGTGTGAGACTCTGCTTGTGGGTGTATGTAGGTATGTATGTGTAGCCAGGTCCCCCTCTTATCTCCGGGCTGCATGAGGGGGGCGGCTGTGTGGTTGCTGCAGGGAGATTGTGAGCTGGCGAGCGGGTCGACGGTGCGCCGCCAATTTGTTTGTGCGCACGCATGCGCAGAGAAAGCTTGCGTATGTGCAGATAGTATCTAGAGTTGCGGTGGCCATCTTTGTACACCTGGCGCATGCGCAGTATAATGCCAGCGGTGGTCATTACACCCATAGATCTGCTGGAAACTACAAGTCCCAGCAGCCTCAGGAGCTGCAGACCACATGTTGCCAGGCAGCCAATAGGCCTGCTGCATTTAAAAGAGTTAGAACAGTTAGAACAGTTGGCTGTTCAGCTACACCCAGGGGCTGAAGCGCCCGGGAAGGTATCCGCATAAGTGCACCAACATTCATGTGGGCAGCGCTGTCTCACACTTGGGGGTGGAAAAGGCCATTGGGGTCTGGACACTGGTGCCCCTGCACCCAAGTACTATGGGGATATTCTGTGGGTTGGTATACATACTGTATATTGCTGTTCATATTCTTGTCATTGTTTATTACCTCCCAGTAAATACTGTTTCCCATACTCTGAGAGTGTATTACTGGGCATATTGTCTTGGGAGGGGCTATCCTACTATGTGAGGATCCTTCTCAGGTGGAGGCGCTGTTTAGAATATATACATACACCCCAGGCTCCCCAGTGGCAGAGGATCAGGCCTCCTGTTTGCCACACAGGTATAGCAGCACACATAGTCGCCCTGACACAAGGGGGCTACATATGTATGTATGTATGTATGTATGTATGTATGTATGTCTTTATTTATATAGCGCCATTAATGTACATAGCGCTTCACAGCAGTAATATACGTGATAATCATATAAATAACAAATAATATAAAAAACACATGAAGGGGAGAAGTGCTTCAGACATAAAAGTAACATTTAGGAAAAGGGTCCCTGCTCCGAAGAGCTTACAATCTAATTTGTTGGTAGGAAGAACGTACAGAGACAGTAGGAGAGTGTTCTGGTAAGGGCGTCTGCAAGGGGCCAAGGTTTATGTATGAGGTGTAAATTATCAGCCATGGAGCTACTCATATGCTCCCTTAAGCAAGTGTGTTTTGAGGTTGGTCTGAAATGTGGATAGAGAGGGTGCTAATCGGATATTGAGGGGAAGGGCATTCCAGAGGTGTGGGGCAGTCAGTGAGAAGGGTTTAAGGCGGGAGAGGGCTTTAGATACAAAAGGGGTAGAGCGAAGACATCCTTGAGCTGAACGTAAGAGTCGGGATGTGTATAGCGAGAAATTAGGGCTGAGATGTAAGGAGGAGCAGAAGAGTGTAAAGCTTTAAAAGTGAGGAGGAGAATTGAGTGTGTGGTACGGGATTTGATAGGAAGCAAGGAGAGTGATTTCAGAAATAGTAGAGTGATTCTGGCAGCAGCATTTAGGATAGATTGTAGGGGAGACAGGTGAGAGGCAGGAAGGCCAGATAGCAAGAGGTTACAGTAATCGAGACGGGAGAGAATGAGGGTCTTTGAAAGAGTTTTTGCAGTTGAGCAACAGAGAAAAGGGCGTATCTTGGTAATATTATGAAGGAAAAAACGATAGTTTTTAGCTACTTTTTGATTGTGAAAAGAGAATGTGAGAGAGGCGTCGAGTGTGACTCCTAGGCAGCATGCTTAGGTTACTGGGTGAATGATAGTACTTCCAACAGTAATATGGAAGGAGGAAATAGGGCCAGGTTTGGGAGGAAGTATGAGGAGCTCTGTTTTTGCCATGTTAAGTTTAAGTCGGCGGAGGGCCATCCAGGATGATATAGCCGAGAGACATTCAGAAACTTTAGTCTGTACAGCAGGTGTAAGGTCAGGGGTACAAAAGTAAATTTGTGTGTCATCAGCATAGAGGTGATATTTAAACCCAAGAGATGTAATTAGGTCACATAGAGAGAGTGTGTAAAGAGAAAAGAGAAGAGGTCCCAGGACAGAGCCCTGGGGTACCCCCACAGAGTGATCGATAGAGTAGGAGGAGGTGTTAGCAAAAGAGACACTGAAAGTATGATAGGAGAGGTAAGACGAGATCAAGGATAGAGCTTTGTTACGAATGCCAAGAGTATGGAGAATGTGAAGGAGAAGAGGGTGATACACGGTATCAAATGCAGCAGAGTGGTTAGTAATATGAGCAGAGTGTAATGACCTCTGTCTTTGGCAGCATGGAGGTCATTAGTTATTTTAGTGAGGGCTGTTTCAGTGGAGTGAGCAATGAGTTAGCCAGATTGTAGAGGGTCTAGGAGAGAATAGGTGTTGAGAAAATGGAGCAAGGGAGAGAATATAAGACATTCAAGGAGTTTAGAGGCAAAAAGCAGGAGGGAGACAGATCGGTCGTTAGAAAGACAGGTAGGGTCAAGCTTGTGGTTTTTGAGTAATGGTATGACCGTTGCATGTTTGAAGGAAGAGTTAAAGGTACCAGAGTAGAGGGAGGAGTTAAAAAAGTGTGTGAGAGTAGGGATTATAATAGGAGACAGAGGTTTTAGGAGATGGGAGGGAATGGGGTCAAGAGGGCATGTGGTAGAGGGAGAAGAGGAGAACAGCAAAGACACATCCTCCTCTGTAACAGCGGATAAAGAGTCTAGGAATGCAGGAGGAGAGTTAGGAAGAGTCGTAGGATGGGAGGAGGATACAGAGGGGATGTTCTGAAGTATGGATTCCACCTTTTCCTTGAAATAGTCGATAAAGTCCTGAGGTGAGATGGAGGAGGAAGAACAGGCAGCAGATGTGGTCTGAGTAGGGAGTCAAAGACAGAGAAGAGTCGGTGTGGATTAGACTTGTGCGTGTTGATTAGTGAAGAAAAGTAGGTTTGTTTAGCTTGAGAGAGGGCAGAGTTGAAACAGAATAGCATAAATATTAATGACAGAAGTCTGCAAGTGTGTGAGATTTCCTCCAGAGGCATTCAGAGGAACGAGTGCAGGAACATGTGGGAATTTAGCCAGGGTCTGGGGTTCAAAGGGCGAGAGCGGCAGAGAGAAAGCGGGACATGTAGATTAAGAGAGGAGGATAGGGCAGAGTTGTAGTTCCTGACCAGGTTGTCTGGGTCTAGAGCAGAACTGAGGAGTGGGTGGAGTTTAAAGTGGACTCAAAAGCTGGTAGGTTAATAGAGTGCAGGTCTCTGCAGAGACGAGGGGTAGATTGAGGTGGAGAAGTAGAGATGTGAGAGAGAGAAAAGGATATGAGGTGATGGTCAGAGAGGGGAAAAGGGGGAAAGGAAAAATTGGAGAGAGAAATGTTTTTTTAGTGAAAACAGGTGTAGGGAGTAGCCATCCTTGTGGGTGCTGGCTGCAGTCCACTGTTGAAGGCCAAAAGAAGAGGTTATAGACAGAAAGCGGGAAGCCCAAGGGAGAGGGGGGTCATCAATGTGGCAATGGAATTCCCCAAGGAGAAGAACAGGGTAGTCTGAGAAGAGAAAGAAAGAGAGCCAGGATTCAAAGTGAGAAAGACAGAGTAGAGGTAGGTGGGCGATTAAATGACCGCCACATGGACAGGGAGAGGAGAGAAAAGCTGGACAGCGTGAGCCTCAAAGGAGGAAAAAGCAAGATAGGGAGGAATAGGAAGGGTACTGTAGCTGCAGATAGAGGAGAGCAGGACCACAACGCCTCCACATCTGCCATCAAGGCACGGAGTGTGGGAGAAAGGCCACCATAAGAGAGGGCAGCTTTCAGAGCAGAGTCAGACTGAGTAAGCCTAGTCTCAGTTACAGCAAATAAGAGCAGAGAGTGAGAGGAAAAGAAGTCATGCACAGAGAGGAACTTGCTAGAAAGGGAGCGAGTATTCCAAAGGGCACAGGAGAAAGGGAGAGAGGAGGGAGGGTGACAGGGGATGGGTATGAGGTTAGAGGGGTTGACACCAGAAGGAGTAGAAGTTGTATGTAGAAGGCGAGGCCGAGAGCATCCAGAAATAAGGCAGGGACCAGGATTGGGGGAGTCCCCAGAAGCAAGGAGGAGAAGCATGGATAGAAAGAGAACGTGTGAGGATGATTTGTAGGGGTGTGTTTTAGTGTAGGAGTTATAGCTGTCAGAGGGCGCAGGTAAGAAAGGAGTTCATGTGAACAGAGAAGTGGTGAAGGAAGGAGAGATGGAGATATATGAATAGAGTTAGAGACATAATGAGGCTGGTAGAAAGAAGTGCGTATTTTGAAAAGTGAGGTCAAAGCAAATAAAAACAGTAGTGGTGGCATTACTGCAAAAGTTTTGTGCCGAGATGTGCAATCTGGGAAAATGTCCTCCTTTCACGCGTAGTTCAAAATCCAGGATTCAGGTGTTGTTCACTTGTTTCACTCCTGTTCAACTCCACACTGCATTCTACTTAAAAATGCAACTTTAAATGTATGCAGCTTGCCCCTGCATTGCTACTCCCCGTGTGTGTGTGTGTGACTCTGCGTGTGTGTATTTGGGTGTGTCTGGTTGTGTGTGTGTCACTGTGTGTGTTTGTGTGTCACTGTGTGTGTATCACTTTGTGTGTGTATGACTGCGTGTGTGTATGTGTGTGACTCTGCGTGTGTGTGTGACTCTGGTTGTGTGTGTGTGTGTGTGTGTGTCTGACTGTGTGTGTTCGTGTCAGTGTGTGTGTGTGTCAGCACCGGGATCTTGAGGGATAGCTCTCTAGCTCTCTCCCTGCCCAGTTTTCCCGGCTCCTCTCCTGCCCCTCGGTCAGTGGCGCGCATGCGCAGAGGCACCGGCCATGCGCAGAGGCCCGCGCTCGTGGTGCGCATGCGCAGAGGCCCGCGGCCGTTAGTGCGCATGCGTGCTGGAAGAGGGGGGAGCGCCAAATGTACTTGGTGGACAAGGGCGGTACTGCACATGCGTGGTGGGGTCTGCAAGCTCCTCTTCTGCGCATGAGCAATGGGCGCGTGCTTCGGAGCGTGACGTCACCCGCGTTACGGTTTTTCGTTACAAGCTAAGGATTTTTCCCCGTGAAAACTCTGAAGGTGCCAGCAAAGAAGTTTCACTTCAAAAGTTGAAATAGCTGTCTGTAAGTATGTTTTCTGGTCATGCACTTCTTTAACGCAGGCTTTGATTTAAAGGCCGTATAAAACACGAGGCATCCATGTTACAGTGGATAAGAAGCAAAAAGTGAAACACTGAGTGCTCATTTGTACCGTATGTCATTACTTAGAATCACTTGCTGCAGTGGCAGCATGGCATGCTGTGCAAATATGGTGTAAGGCAGGTTTATGGACCTGTCTCAGACATGTGAACGTGCTCATACTGAGTGTTCTATATTACTGTTGTACACTGATTCCCAACTTGTGACTCAGCATCCAGACCCGAGCATTTTTATCTCCACATGTTAAGGTTTACAACCTGCTCCTTTGAAGGGAAAGTGTCATTTTAGCAAAGTACATTTCTCCGAATGACAGACACGTTTAGTCTCCAGTAACAAACAGTATTTCCTTGCAAGATCTTACAACAGACACGCATCATTCAGTACTCGTTTTTTATTGCCCATATATTACGATTATGCTACACATGAAACAGGAAAGACATTCCCAGATTCATAAAGGTGTGTACATTTCTATCATAATTGCCACAGTTATGAAATTATATTACTACAGTGATTATGATCATTATAATTTCAGAGCTGTGGTATTAGCACCATCAATAAATAGATAAAAAGATCCCTGTTAGAAGCCCTTTTTAAACATAAAATAATGTTTAAAAACAGTCTCTCCCCACCCCGAAGCCTATATGATTTTAACTTATATAATGTTAGTATCTTGTCCTCTGAGCATGTCCTGCTGTTTAACGAGACAATCTAAGCAGCACTTTAAAAACAAAAATTTGTTTTAATATATGCAGTCTTTGATTACCTTTATTGAAAACAAATTACCTACTGTAAACTACCGATCAATTCATTCTCTCGTGATCAATCAGCAAAGATCCTGCTTCCCAGGGTTCACTAAATCGCTGCCTTTCAGTTCCAATCAATCCTTCAGTCAGTGTAACTCAGCAGCTACAATGTATTCTTATATTACAAAGATAAGATTGCCTGTTGTTACAGTTTGCAGGTCAAACGGCTGGGAATATTGGCAACAATTTATCATAAGAAGGAAAGTGTTGCAAAGATCTTTGCACTGCTGGGGAGGTGTGTTACCTAACCTTCATAAATCCATGCTGACTATTACTAATAATTGTGTTATTCATTAGGTATTCCTGAATATTAGCCTGTACTAAACCTTCAAGTAGCTTCCCCACTACTGATGTCAGGCTTACAGGTCTGTAATTCCCCAGTTGTCATCTAGGTCCCTTTTTAAATATAGGCATCATGTCTGCTATACGCCAATCTTGTGGTACTGAGCCTGTGGAAATGGAGTCTTTGAATATTAAAGGTAATGATTTGGCTATTACTGAACTTACTCTAGCTCTTTGAGAACCATTGGACGCATGCCATTGGGGCCAGGTGCTTTATTTACTTTAATTTTATCAAGTTGCTTATGCATTTCTTCCTCAGTTAACCAATTGATCGTTAATATAGAGCAGTGTTTCCCAACTCCAGTCCTCAGGGAACCCCAACAGGTCAGGTCTTAAGGATATCCCTGCTCCAGCACAGGTGGGTCAATCAGCGGCTCAGTCATTTTGACTGAGCCACCTGTGCTGGAGCAGGGATATCCTTAAGACCTGACCTGTTGGGGTTCCCTGAGGACTGGAGTTGGGAAACACTGATAGACAGGTTGTTGTTTCCTCCTATTGCAATATTTTTGTACTTGACTCCTCCCTGGTAAAGACAGATGCAAATAATGTATTAAATATCTCTGCATTTTCCTTATCTCCAATAATGTACCTTCCCATCTTACACTAAACTGGTCTTATATTCTCGTTTCTAATCTTTTTGCTATTAAGGTATTTGAATAACTTTTTAGGGTTGATCTTACTTTCTATTGCAATCCTTTTTTCATTCAAATTTTCTGCTAATTTGATTGCACTTTTGCAACTTGTTAACATTCCTTATAATTCTGATATGTTGCCTCCGTCCCTTCCGACATTACGAATCTAAATGCCCGTCCCTTCCTTTCCGTTTCCTCCACTACCTCTTTATTTAGCCACATTGGTTACCATGGTCACCTTTACCCTGAACCGCGGTTTGGGGAGAACTCAATGTTAACCTCCCAGACACGTAATATTTCAGATGCTTACATCTCCTGAACAGAGCATCAGATTAAAAAAAAAAAGAAAAACAGTATTGGAAAGGGCAAGGAAAGATAACTTAAAGTAAGAAGAAAAAGGACTTACTGCTGCTTTAAAGCAAGGGCACCTCAGCAACAATATTGTTCCTCCTGTCCCCATAGAGCCATCACACTTCAAATCACTGGACCTCCATGTGTTTGCCATACACAGTATATATGATTATTTTATTGAACAATACTATTCTGAAGTGACCTTATGTTAACCCTTTGTGTGCCCTAGAACATAGCTGCTACATCGTGGGTTCTGGCCCTCTAAGGAAAAAAATGCTCATTTTCATAAGGGAGATGGCGTTCTGCGCTCGCGATCTGAACTGATGGCAAATGGTGGGGATGTCTCCTCCCCTTCCAATCTGTCATCAGGGACAGAGTGGTTATGTGTTTGGGGTGCCTGAGGGCAGTGGCAATCTGGCAATGCGGACCCTCTGGCACCCAAAGGGTTAAAGAAGCCGTTTGTGCTGACTGCCATTTTTCGCATTTTGTTTTACTGTAATTGACCTCTTTTTGCCCTTTCAGGGGGTGTTTTTATTTTTAAAATCTGATGCTTCATTTGGAAGATATAAGCGTTTGAAATAATAAGGGTCCAGGAGGTTAAAATAGGGCTCTCCAAAGAGTCCTCTGCTGCTATAGGTTACCATTGTAACCTCAGAAGTTAGAGCTGTTTTTAAACAGGGGTTTCGGGTGCATCCCTAAAAGGTTCCCTGCAATTCTCAGGTAATTTGAAAGTTGTACCAAATACAGAAGAATTTACAATGCATCTGATCTCTGGCACTCTAATAGAGAGGGTTGGGGTTCCTTACAATGCATCTGATCTCAGACACGCTATTAGAGAGGGTTGGGGTTCCTTACAATGCATCTGATCTGAGCTACGGTATTAGAGGGGGTTGGGGTTCCGCAGAATTTCACATAAAGTTCCTTAACCAAAAAACAGGTTGGAAACCACTAAATTAGAGATTAGAAAAATCATGTTTTGTAACAATAGCATTTCTCAGAGAGCTTCTGAGGGGAGAGGGGTGGCCGTTGCTACTTTAGCACCTGCTTTCCCCCCATTGAGAATAATAGTTAATTATATATGGTATATCTACCTGCCAAAAAAGGAAATCCAGGTACATTTTATTTCCATTTGTCAGATGTATTTGTAATTTGCCAGCTGTCTTTATTCAGTTCCGTTCATGCATCACAACTGATCCATGAAAATCTCTAAACCGGTCTTCAAGCTGCTCTAGGTTTATCAGAATCTATTTATTTAGCTGTAAAAATGTTTGTTTTGCCACAAAATTGAAACTTAAAAAGTCATTTAGAACTTTATTCCATTTTTAACCCCTGGTGTCAGAGAATGATTTGGGGAGTGATGATATATAAAATAAACCAAAAACATGTGCAACAACCTAAATTATAAGTACATCCCCAAAATAAATCCCATTAATAATTAAGGGTAAGGCTGCACTTATAGTGCCGGCGACAGCGGCGTCACGTCAAAACAAATGCATTGCTGCCATTGCGTGCGCTTATAGTAAGCGCGACGCGACGGAGTGACGGCTTCGTCGCGATCACTGGAAGTCATCTCAATTTGATTTTTCCAGCAACCGTAGCCTGACATCACCGTCTCGTCGCTGGCACTATAAGCGTAGCCTAATGGTGCTACCAGGAAGACATAGAAATGAATGTATTGATAGTTATGTACATCTGTGTGTGCCCCTATTTGGAAGACTTCTTGTGACTGCCCCTTTTTCTTCT
Organism: Ascaphus truei; assembly: GCF_040206685.1. Lineage (NCBI taxonomy): Eukaryota > Metazoa > Chordata > Amphibia > Anura > Ascaphidae > Ascaphus > Ascaphus truei. The sequence goes on along the minus strand of NC_134489.1, from coordinate 68,680,733 downwards.
GGGGTTAGTCTTCTTTGTTTTTCTATAGTACAGTAATTATATGTTATAATAGGCAAGGGGAAGATAATGAGATGTATTGGTCTATGTTTGACATAACTTTTCTTCATTTCAGAGCCACACCTGCCAGGGAACCTTGCACCAAATGTATCAAACTTGCAGGTTCATACTTTCATACAGATTATAAATGACTGAAGACTATATAACTTACAAGTTTGCAGTACATGGAGCAAATTAAGATATTGTAGTGCATTCCCGCCTCTAGGGAGACTGAAGGAACCATTACATCCATGAACCCATCCCACTTGCCTCAGCCATAAACAATAATTCCCATATTTACTAAGTGGTGCTATGTCATACCACATATTCCAGCATGAGAAGGCACCATCTGTCCCACCTGTAAGGTGTCTTATGGTGCCAAAGGATGTCTTACAGAATAGCACTATTTAGTAAATATATTCTAAATCTTGGGTGGGAGAGAGAGTACCTGTACCTTCTAACATGTAAACAGTTTATGCACCTAGAATATTAGAACTGAGCCCCACCATTTTATATCTTCTTTAATGATTTTAGTTGATATTAACCCAATTCTACAAGCCCTAGATCAGGAGTTGCCACCTTCAGTCCTAAAGAGCTACCAACAGGTCGGGTTTTCAGGATTGCTTACGCACAGGGGTCTCAATCCTACCAGCAGGTCAAGTTTTCAGGATATCCCTGTTTCAGCACAGAGGGCTCAATCAGTGGCTCTTTGCTAAAGCAGGGATATCCTGAAAACCTGACCTGTTGGTAGCTCTTGAGGACTGGAGTAGGCTACCTCTGTAGATTGTAAAGCCTATTCTTGGCTCAAATTCCCATTTCGTCTGTAAAAAAAATCAAATCAATTTTAAACAGCATAAAGTGATGTATCATCCTACTGAATGAAAAGAGGAAAGGACAGCTTATATAATGAAGCTTTCAGTTCAGCGTTATTTTGGGAAGCAGGTACAAATAAAAGCAAAATGTCTTATGCCTTTTCCAATATCCTGGTTTTCTCCCCATGTTCCATTGGACTTTCTTTTTTTTTTTTTTTTACAAATATTAGAGCTTATTTTTTAATATATTTTACAAACACGAGAAACTGACCAAATGTCACCATCTGTTCAGTATTTCAAGTATGTGGCCAAAAGTTATTTAGGTTAATATGTAAATGTTCTGCCAATGTTATGTCTCAGCCTTTTTGCACAGTTATATTTTGAATCCTAGCATTTATTTTTAATTTCCTGATGTATTTGTAAAATGATTTTTTTTTTTTTAAATCTATTAATGAACATATGTTGCAGGAAAAAAATAAATGTTTCTCTTATGTATTATACATACATAGATTATGCTGCAGATATAGTATGTCTGAGCTGCTTTCAAGTGCATTCGATATAAACCCCATCAATTTTAGTTGATCTGAAAAAGTTGAAGTTGAAACCTTGATGTCTGTGAGAGGGTTTGAACTCGTTTTCATGAATAAACCAAACACCCTCACAATGGCAAGGTTTTAAAGGACTAATTTATTCGATTTTTGTAATTATTTATTTAACATGCTGTAGGGTTGAAGCATTGGGTCTCCGGAGCTGAATGCCATTAATTCCAGCTCCGGTGTCCCCCTGCTTCCCGAGATACAGACCTCCAAAGGTGGTGCTGATATCTCGGCAAAGTTTAAAGCTCCCACGTCCCGAGGGCCAATAGGAAGTCGAACCTCATGATGTCATGGTTTCCTATTGGTCCGCAGGGTTTCTGTAGCTTTTAAACTCTGCCATTATGTGATCCCTGCTAGCCGAGCGGCTATCGCTGTATCTCCGGATGCAGGGGGTCCCCGGAGATGAAATTAATGGGGTTGAGCTCCGGAGACCCTCTGCTTCAATCCAAAACAGTTCGCTAAACAATTGCCTGCTTGGATTGCCTCTTCAAGCTGTTAGGAATCCTGCTCTGCTGTGAAGACAAGGTTCAGGAGAGAGGGATGTTAGGACACCCAGGAGGGAGGTGGGAAGGGTTAAACCCATGTAACTGTAGGCCTTAGTGAAGCCGATGTTGCATTTGGGGATTTTATTAAACAGGGTCCTATTTCTTGTAATAAAGTTACACTAAAGCAAGGATAACTTTTTTCACATCTTTATATGGTCTGAGAGTGAGAGGGTTATGGTGTTTCTTAATCACCTTATTGGAATACTGGTCACAATAAAATTAAATAAAATGAACATTAAGGATAAAGGGTTATTTACTCACTTTATGTTTCTTTGTATATTTTAACACTGTGTATGGTGAGGGATTAAGTGTTGTGGTATTCACATGCTCTTTTTATGACTTAATTTATATATTTTTCTATATACTCTTTTATATACTCTCTCTATGTGATGTATTTTTAATATTCACATCCTTGGGGTTTGTGTAGCCGATATGGTGACATCACTGCTCTTGATATGCATATTGTTCCTGTCTTTGTCTTTTTTTCTATAAAGTTTATTATCTACATAGTTTTTTTTAACTGGTGACCAATCGGATGCTCCGCTTCTATACCTGTTTGTCCCCTGACGCTCCTGGGGAACTAATAAAGTTTATTTTGTTTCTATTCTCTTGGTCCTATCAGGACCGGGTTACGAAGGGGGAGGGGAGCGTTCCGATTGGTTAAGGAGCGATGACGTCCCGATTCTGGCGCGAACAGCACTTGTATTTTTATATGTTGGTCTGTTTAGCTTAGAATACACCTTGATAAAGGGCGCACGACCCGAAACGCGTAGGTGTGCATTTGCTGTGATATCCAGGGGTTATGTTTGATCCTTTTATCCATTAAAGGAACTCTTTTTGCCACCGTGAGCCTCCTCCATTTTTTCAGGCAGTGCACTGCCTTTGTCTACCTACCTCCTATTTCTCGTAAGTCAATGTGCTTAAATATTCACTTCCTTAATAAGCTGTGTGTGCATTCCTTAAGAGTTATGACAATACAGAATAGGAAAATCTCTCTAAATGTCTACATAAATTAAAAGCCTTTACTTGTAAATGAGTTTAACCTTCCCGACAGTAAGAAATGATACTTGATTTGATCTTCCTAATTTGTGGGAAATAAAAATGTTCCCTTTTTATGCACAAGCTAATAGTTGACAAATGAAAAGGCCATAGTGGAAAGACCGGAACTGGATTCTTACAACTCACAAAGCTTTAATCAAAAAGTGCCCCTTAAGGCCCTGTTGCGTGGAAGATTAACTCTTTCTAATCTGGGAAGTACAACAATCTGGTAACCCCGGATTTCCGGGATTGCAACCACGTTGCTTGGGTGTAGCGACCACGGGGTCATGGCCAGGCCGCCAGTGACACGGACAGAAGAGGAGCCTACTCCCATTTTGTTTCAATCACATTCGCGGTGAATGTGATATCCCCCTAGGAAATTAGCAAAATCAAATGACGTTTTCCAAATGTCATGAGGACCCTTAGAATGCTGGCATTTTTTACATTCATGGGAACATTATAACGTCAGCCAAAAGTTTAAAACAACAACCTAATAAAGCAGGTGATAACACAATACCTGTTTTTTTTTGTATTTCACGTTTTATTAATGTTCTACAGCAGGGGTAGCCAACTCCAGTCCTCAAGGGCCACCATCAGGTCATGTTTTAATGATATCCCTGCTTCAGCACAGGTGACTCAGTCAACTACACGTACTGAGCCACTGATTGAGCCACCTGCACTGAAGCAGGGATATCCTTAAAACCTGACATGTTGGTGGCCATTGAGGACTGGAGTTGCCCACTCCTGTCCTACAGTAATATCACTTTGCCTTGCATTTAGTAATACAATATTTTACATTCAATGTGGTAACAAAGGTTATATTATAGTAACAGCTCAAGGAAGGCATGACTGTCTTTTTTGTCACTCTAACTTACCTGTTCTTGTTTAGTCTTCATCTAGTGCTCTCCTAAGTAACTTATGTGTAACCTTAATTATTATTATTTATTTATTTCCAATACGTCAAAGTTCTTTCAGTAGTAACTTCTTTAAAGAGATCTTGTTGTGTTTTTGTATAAACTATCAGAACAACTGGGGTCTATTTGTTGAAGTGTAAGAACATCAATGCAAAATAGGCTGAAAAGAGAAGACTGTTTGTAGTGATAAATATGCAGAGTTCTTTCCATAATAATCTATGTAAAAAGATAGCTACTAAAAAATATAATTCACATGCAGTTTTCACGTCAAAAGTGTTTTTGATGTGAAATGTCTCTGCCATGGCTGTATGTAGGGAGTGAGAGCCTCCATATTACATTAATGTAATTCCCTTTTATAAAGTACCAATGCTAGTTAACATATTCAATTCAAATAATTCTATCAGCAAAAATATGCAACTACGAAAAAAACATTACAATGCCGTTTTCATGACAAAAGTGATGATTTGGCTCTTGCCACAAGGTTCGCTAATGTAGGCTAGGCTTTTACTACTGTGGGTAGTTAGCAGAAATAGGATATAACCCAATTGTCAGTGTATGAAAAAACCTTTGAGAGATGACTTTCAAAGTATCTGAAATGGCGTGTTTTATTTATTCTATATAGAGAGGAAACCCCTTTCACAGTCAGAATAATGTATATAAATCTTCTATTGTGAGTATTAACTACTCTTTACACATATTTTGTGGTGCAGCTTTTGATATACTATAGGCAAAGGATGGGAATATGGGACTAAGGACCTACCTTCATGTCAGGGAGGCGATTTCAGATGGTCCATGTCTCACTCCCAAAGTAAGCCTAAGGCTTTGACCCCGCTGGCGCTGAGCGAGCTCAAGCTTGGAGAGCTCTCTAAGCATGAGCGCCGGGTGTCCTTAAAATTTTCGCAAGCGCTCGCGGGGGGGGGGGGGGTGGAGGTGGGGGGGGCGCTGCAGGGGAAGCAGAGCGCGCTAGGAAATTTAAAAAATGTGTTTATCTAAGCCCCGGTGAGTGCGCGCATTGCGTGAGTGGAGACTTGCATATATAGCAGCGAGCTCAGCGCTAGCGGGGACGCAGCCTTACTGTAGATCTGCTCCCGCAATGTTAGAATATATATCTAGTCCAAACTTTATCTTAGAAAATCACTTTGAACACAGGAACTTAACAACTTACAAAGTCAGAACTGAGACGAGTTCCACTGGTGTGCTCCAGCCTCATCGAAAAAGAACAGTGAAAAGAGAACAGCACAATGAATAATTCCAGGGCTGGAGTGCAAGCAAATGCTACAACTTCGTTCATTGGCACTTGGCAAAATACAAAAGAGCGTATGTATTATACCCTCTTTTGTATTTTGCTGTGAGCCAATAAACGTTCAATGTGTTGTGTACTGCCGTTCTCTTTTCTCTGCCACTTTGGGTCATTGACAAATTCAGCAGCTTATCTATTAACAGTCCTATGGGGGAAGATATATCAATGCAAACAAAGGTGTGTTTTGCTCAGTTTCATTTTTTCATATACAGGACACGTTGGTGACATTTCTTACATCTGGGGCACATTGCTAACGAGAGGTTTATGTCATGTCAGACCTACTGTTGTGAATTTTTCGGTGCACATAAAGATTAAAAGACAAAGAATATTGATAGATCCCATTATACAATGGGCATTGGGTAACCTTCAAATCATAAAGACACACATTGGACAAAAAAGTGGTCAGTTTCTTCCAACATTGGCAGAAATAGACAGGGTGAAAATGTGTTTCTCTGTGCTACTTTTGATCCAAAATTTCCATTATGCATCTCCCCCAAATTGTATTTTTTGACCTCCTATTCCTTGGCTTATAACTTGGCTGGCATAGACCAAAAGAACACAAGGATACCGAGGAATAATATGAAAAACAAAGCTACACAGGACAACGTAATATCATTTATTTCACTTTGAGATATTAATTTACAGTATATAAAGATGTAGCCGACCTTACGGTCTGCGCAGCCACGGTAGAAAGGCCGAAAAATAGAGGCGCTAGGGGAGGTGGCTGTCGTGATGTCCATTCTTTTCAATGGGAACCCCCGCAGTGTTAATCTTTCCAGGCCGCATTTAGCGCAGTCATGGGACCACGGGCTCGCAGCCAGGCGAATGGTAAGTCTGGCTACATCTGTAGCAAGATGGTGTCAATTTGTGGTCAGCATCTGTTGCAAAATTCCAGAAGACTTTATGTGACATTCCAATCGACAGTCCCCAAATTACAAGCTCATAGCAGAGTTATGGTGGATGTACAGATGTAGAGCCAGTTATTCTTAACGTGAGCACGATTTAATACACTTTTGAACATAATTTTTATTGCATTTAAGAATTTAGCCAAGGTTTTTGATGTGGTGTCACACAAGAGATTTAATGAACAAAATAAAAGAAATTGGTCTCGGTGAAAATACTGTATTTGCACCTGGATTGAAAACTGGTTAAAGAATAGGCAAAGAGTGTTGTCATAAATTCATAAATAGAACCTTATTTATGTTCACGGCCGCCGGGGCCCAGAACTTAAGTTACGCCCGGGACCGACCCCCCCCCACCCTGTGTCAACGGTCATGAGCACCCCCCCCATTTGATACCTCATAAGTCCCCCGCTCTATTTCCCCTTCTCATGTATTTTTGTCCCACACATCTTACTCTTACCCCCTTTCTTCCTCACTCACTCCTCCCCTTAATCCCTCTCTTACATCCCCTCTCTCCTCACTCTCCCCTCCCCCTCCATTAATTACCCCACTTTCACTCAATCCTGCTTCCTCTATTTCCCCACCTCACACTCATTCTCTCCCACCCTCTCCACTGGCCACATACACAATTCCAGCCACAATAATTAACCCTCAAATACTTACATCCCCTCCCACCCCCAAATACATAGAAACCCCCCACCACCCCTCAAAATACAAACCCCTTCCCAAATCTATACAAACCCACAACCGCCCCCTAAATACATACAAACCACCTCATCCCCAAATACATACAAACCTCCACCCGCCAAATACATACAAAATCCCCCCAAATATATACAACCCCCCCACCCCACAAATAGATCAACAAAAACAAATACATACAACACCCCCCAAATACATACAAAGAAAAAAAAAAACACTCCAAATGCATGGGGGTGGGGGGGAACATCCTCCAAATTCATAAAAAAACCCCAATGAATACATTTAAAAAAACCACCCCAAAATACACACACAAAAAGAGCTACAGACTTGCCTACCTTGGGGTTGGTCTCAGTCCTCTGATGACCCGGCTCTCCTCAGCTGTGTGGACCTCAGAGAGAGGCCCGGCGTGAAACAGACGGGGAAGAGCCAGGGCCCGGCAGCCGGATAAAGCAGTTGAGCCCGACTTCTGACCGGGCATGCACCGTGCCCCTCTCTCATGCCCTGTGCGCCAGAAGCATTGACATCAGAGGCTCGTCGTGGAACAGTGTTAGTGTCAGTGAGGGAGGCCCGCAGCTGAAGAGAGCTGGGTCCCGGCAGCATCGAAAGGACCGGCAGCCGGGCAAAAAACTTGGGCCTGGCCAGAGGTTGGGCCCAACTGCTTTGCCCCTCTCCCTCCCCCTGTCGGCGGCCCTGTTCAGGTTGGGCTAAAGTTGTAAGGGGAATATCTCAAGGTTCGGTACAGAGACTGCTGACTTTTAAAGTATTATTATTTTTTATTTTAAAAAGTGCCAGCATATTCCACAGCGCGGTACAATGGGGGAACAGAGTTATATAAATGAACCGCGGCACTATTTGTTTGACTGGAGCAGCAATACATTTTTAATTAAAACGTGTGTTAGTGGTATCACGCGTTATCGCTTGCGAGTTTAGAGTAACAGGTGCAGCATCTTTAAGTGCCACAAATATAACAAGATATAAGTTAAAAACTCTGCACTACTTTTCACTTTTCTTACTAGCAGGCATGACATGGCAGAAACCAATATGAACCGCATGTAGGAAAACTGAGTAATCCTTTCAGTGGCAAAATGTCTAGTGGTACAAAGCTCTATCTTTGTTAATATTTCAAACCACTCAACCATTCTATGCTGCACCCCTTGATTATAGCAGGTAGGATACAAGCTCACCAATGTCAACAGTTTCAGGTCACTGAAGGATGAGGAAGCTGCCCACATGGACTTGAAATCAAAAGACACATTTCTACTGCAACTCCTTTGACACATGTAATGCAGATACACACTATCACTGCAATCTCAGAACCCAAGCCCACCAAATATATTTGTGTCAAAAGTAGTGCTACTAGGATTGTGAACTATTTTAAATAGCAGGTCTTGTGATGCACCTGTGAAGGACAAGTCTATTAAGACTTCTTCCTCCAACCGAGAGAGGTAAAGTGAATGTTTACAGATAGTGTGGTTGCAGTCTTAAAAATACTTTGACCACAGAACTGAACTAAATGACCCTTGTTTATGAGAAGAAAAACAGATAAGTACGTAACAGTATAATTTGTCATATTGGATGTAGCACTGGGGATATTTGTCTTTTGATGTAATGCAGATAACCTTGTCCCTGAGCCTTCTCAGTTTGATTTTCAGATTTGCATTTGATTAGTTGAATTTCCTATTATATGCGTATATACTGTTGACATTCGACTGCACTGTAAATAGCAAATTCTGAAAAATAGAAGACCCCTTCAACTTAAAATCATGCATTCTTGTACTAGATATGCTGTACAGTATAAAAGGTACTGTATACTTGCACAAGAACTGATTCAATAATTCAAGGGTATCCCTTGTTATTTTAGGCATAAAGCTACTTAAAACAGAAAGGCAGCAACTTAGGTCTTTTTTGTTGTTGAAGACATCGGACGTAAGATACATTTCAGATCTTCCCTCGAAACGTAAAAAAAAAAATGAACAATTTAGCCAAAGGGTTATTTGAATTCTACCATGGCCCTGACCCTGACCCAATTACACTAAACAGAAGTGGAAGTACAGTATGTATGTATGTCTTTATTTATTTAGCGCTTCACAGCAGTAATACATGTGACATAATAATAATAATACAAATAGCAACTAACTAGAAGAAGCTCTTCAGACATAAAAGTAACATTTAGGAAAAGGAGTCCCTGCCCCAAGAGAAATCTAATTGGTAAGTAGGAAGAACATACAGTTCAGAGACAGCAGGAAGGTGTTCTGGTAAGTGTGTCTGCAATGGGCCACGGTCGAGGTATGAGGTGTATAGTATCAGCCACGGAGCTACTCATATGCTTTGTTCAAGGGGAGTGTTTTAAGATGGGTCTTAAAGGTGGATACAGAGGGTACTAGTTGGATATTGAGGGGAAGGGCATTCCAGAGGTGTGAGGCAGTCAGTGAGAAAAGTTTAAGGTGGTAAAGGGCTTTAGATTCAAAAGGGATAAATGAAGACTTCCTCAACAGTAACAATCTGCATCAAATGTAAGAAACCTAATTAACCTTTTGATTGTCAATATTTTTAGTGGCACAAACTGCCGCTGTTATAGCCATCTCAACATCATCATTTCTCCTCCCTCTACATTTAATGGAAGTTCTCTCCTTCCGTTCAGATCACTGCCACAGCTTTTCAAACAACAAAAAAGACATGCTGTTTCAAGAATGGCTCATGGATCATGTGCATGAGACGGGTCTTGTGCCATTCTCCGAAAGGCGACAGAGCACTGAAAGGTTTAACAATCATCTTGAATTTGCAAGCAGTCTATCAAAGCAACTTTTCTTTGCCTAATTACATAGACCACAAAGCGCCGCATTTCAAACTATGGAAATTGATGCACTTAATAAATGACCCTCTATCAGATGAGATGTAGAGTTGCAGCCCATTCAGTAAGGAGTAATGAATTAATGAGAAGAAAGTAAAGCCAGTGGAATCGTTCTACAAAACAAATTACATGGAAACGAAAAAAATATCTGACATCAGCCAGGAGCAGGAATGAACTACAGATTCTAATACCACTTAAAGAGTGATGTTTAGAGCACAAGAGGAACATTGAGAAGGGAAATCCTGAGACGTCATCTGAAGGTCGTCTTGACACCCCTGGGTGAGAGTTGAGCCAGATCGTGATTGGCTAGTTTTGGCAGTAGAACGTGAATGCAGGTTGAAAAAGTATATAAGGTGATGCATTGGGAGCTTTGGGTTGCTCCCTTCACTCTACATGGTGGGGAGAAACCTCCTAATCCACTAATATCCAGGAATACTTATTGGACAACAAAATTATTAGTAATAGTCAGCATGGATTTATGAAGGATAGGTCATGCCAAACTAACCTTATTAGTTTCTTTGAGGAGATAAGTAGGAATTTAGACCAGGGTAATACAGTTGAGATGGTCTACTTCGATTTCGCAAAGGCTTTTGATACGGTGCCACACAAGAGGATATTGTAGAAAATAAAGGAAATTGGTCCGGGTGAAAATATTTGCACCTGGATTGAAATCTGGTTATAGAATAGGCAGCAGAAAGATCAAAAATTGAACCTTATTTAGGTTGGGCTAAAGTTGTAAGTAGAGTACCTCAACAATCGATACTGGGGCTGCTGCTTTTTAATGTATTATTATTATTGTTTATTTAAAAATGTGCCAGCATATTCCACAGCACAATACAATGGGAGGAACAGAGGGATATAAATTACATAAACAGAATGACATACCAAATAAGAACCAACAAGCTAAAACATAAACAAAAGTTAATGAGAGCCCTGCTTGTGAGAGTTTACAATCTAGGGGGATATGGGGCAAACCGTGATGTTGGAATAGAGAGCAAAATCTTTGCTGATGACGCAAAATTATGTAAGGTATTAAAATCCAAACAGGATATAATTTATTTACAGAAGGACTTGGATCAACTGGAGACTTGGGCAGGTAAATGGCAGATGATGTTAACTACAGATAAATGTAATGCTATGCATTTGGGAAGCAAGAATAAGTAGGCTACATACTGTACAAACTAAAATCGGCCAAAATTAGATCAATCCTTGATGGAGAAGGATTTAGGATTGCTTGTAGAGAGCAGGCTTAGCAATAGTTATCAATATCAGGTAGTAGCTGCAAAGGCTAAGATATTATCTTACATAAAACAGTGAATGGGTGGAAGGGAAGACTGCATCAATTTTCCACTGTATAAATCCTTAGTAAGACCACACCTTGAATATGGAGTACAGTGAGATTATGGGAAAAACTGCACAGAAGAGACACCAAATTAATAAAGGGGATCGAAGGTCTGATTTATGAGGAGAGACTAGTTACGTTAGATTTCTCTACATTAGAAAAGAGCCATCTAAGAGGAGATATGATAACATTGACAAATATATTCAGGGTCAATACTAGGAACTTTCAAGGGAACTATTTGTCCCAAGTACAGTATAAATGACACAGGATCCTCCCTTGAGATTGGAGTAAAGGAGATTTCACCAGCAGAAAGGGAGGGTTCTTTACAGTAAGGGCAGTTAAAATTTGGAATTTACTACCCATAGAGACTGTGATGGCAGATACAATAGATATCTTTTTTTTTTATAACTTGTATTTTATTGGTGAACAAATACATAGTATACAATATAAGTATACAAAATACAAACTAACATATGTATTGTGATCCTTGATTCACGCATATTGGGTTTGCACGGCTTTTCGAGCCCTACTCGGCCATGTGAGTGGAGGGTAGCAAATAATAATAATCCAAAAAAAAGGGGGGGGGGTAGAGGGAAGCAGGAAGGAGGTATGGGTAATAGGTAGGGGAGGACATGATGGAGCTGACTTTTCCTGGGGTTGCAGCTAAGACCTAAGGATTGTAGTGCTATCTCTGAAGCTCTATTACTCTTTAAGTAGCTGATATCAGCGTATATGTGGGGTTAATTGCTTTACCTTTCCGGAGGAGAACGCATCTCCTACTATCATAGCCAAATTGTATCACGCTCTACCCCGGGGATGTCTGTCTGTGCCAACCAAGGTGTCCAGGCTTTTAGGAAATTGTCGCCAGTGTCATTAACTAAACTTGTTAACTTTTCCATCTGGCAAATAAACCAAATACGATTCCGAATCTTTGGGATAATTGGAATATCGGGGCGTTTCCATAATGCTGCGATCTCACACCGTGTTGCTATTTCGAAATATGCAATTAATTTGTTATGTGACTTTGATAGACCGTTCAAAGGTCTATTCAAAAGAAACAGCCAAGGGTCTGGGGGAATAGAGAAGTCAAAAATCCTCTGGATCCAATTTTTGATTTTTTCCCAGATTTGGGATATCCGCGGGCACGACCACAGCATATGCAACAGGTCAGCTGTTCCTCCACATTGTTTGGGGCACAATGGGGAGGACCCTGGTGCGAACTTAGATAATTTGAGTGAGGTGAGGTACCATCTCATAAGAACTTTATATGCGTTCTCCTTCAGTGTGGTGCATATGGAACTTTTTGCGGTGGCTAAGAATATGGAGTCCCAATCCTCATCCTCTAGGGTTTCCCCTAAGTCTATCTCCCATTGGTTTTGGAATGAAGGTTTTTGTTGTTTGGTTGTAGCAGGCTTTTTTAAGATATCTTTAAAAAAAATGTTACACATTTTTTGAAAGGAAATGTATACAGGGATATACCAATAAGTAAACATTGGAAGGACGTTGAACCAATAAGACATCTCTGGCAATTCGCTTTAGGCAAGATAATTGGATAATAATTCACTTTTATTTTATTTTTTACCTTCCTTTGGATCAATATAAGTACAAATACAGGATGAGTATCTCATTTGTCTAAACTTAACATACAGTAGGTTGAACTCAAAGGACATGCTGTATGTCTTTTTTAAGCCTTATAGACTGTAACTACTGTATATAAATATATATGTAAAAGGAATAATATTGTATGTACCTAAACTGGGTTATTGAGAGTACCAACAACAGCTTCTAAAATTCCACCTAGTTTTTTTCAGATGGAATTATTCCCATAATAGAAAGAACGTGTATGGTACGGTGTTTGATGAACTTCTAAATGTGTTAAACAGAGATATAAATGCTGTAATTTTATTAATTTTTCCAAGGATTTTGTTTATTTTATGAGTGGGAGAAGATGCATGACTTTGTAAACTGCAATACTGAGTATGTGATTAAATCTTTTAACTTGCAAATGTGACCTACAGTACATGTGGGCAGGTCTATCGGATAACTTAAAGAAAGGGTACATGTGCCCCTAATTGACAGAGGTGATATCAATCACGTAGCCTCCAAACATGTTATCCTTCAACATTCTGGTGATTTGCCATACTGTATACTCTGTACAAGGTATTAAACGTGACCGCTGGGGTGAGGGGTGGTGATACATTTGGGGTTCTTTGCAGAAGCGTTTTCTTTATTTCTTTAAAAACCTGATCACTGGATTGTTTGTATAAGGAATGGGGGGGTGTGGGATATTATTTTAATTTATCTGGTATTTTTTTCCCATTCCCAAAGCTATAATATATTTGTCATATTTTAGCAATATTTGCATATCCATTTATTTTTTGTTATTCTGTTTTCATTTTTGTGTCTGTTACCTTTCTCTTTGATGTATTTTGTATTGTCATCATTGCTTCTGCATGCTCCCTGTTATACTCCTGTAGACTAGAGTATATTGGGATCTGACTATTTGGGATGTACAGCTCAACCCCCTTATAACGCTGTGCTTGGGGTCCAAAGAATCACATTGCGTTATAAGCGGATCGTGTTAGAAATAATGTACAATTATATGCATTGTACAATAAAGTATTTAAGATACCAATAATCGTGTTCTAAAGTATTCATTAATACAAAAATTGGGAGCCACGCTTGCATCGCGTTATAAGGGGATTCGCGTTGTAACGGGGTTTAGCTGTATGTACAGGTGTATGTATCCTTTGACAAGTTCTCTTCTTTGATATAAAATTGATTAGGACAGAAAAGGCTTTTTTTTTTTAGCTAGCTTAATACTTTTTTTATCCTTTTTGACAAAAAGCTATGTCTAATAAAACGATCTTCCTATCAACTGGGCTGCCATGCTGACTCTGTTGACTCAAGTTCAGCTGTGCGATGCCATTCAATGTTTCCTGCTTACACACCCACTGATAAGCCAATGATTTACATTTAATCTTGAGTGCAATTTATACTTTCTTTCCTTCTCATATTAATAAATCTACTGCGCGATGGGGTTGCCCTTATTCTTGGAGCGGAGATAACTGGTTACACTTATTGCCTAGATAATTAACACACTAGAGCGGCTAGTCCCTTCTTTCATCTCAGTTTGTGTTAACATACATATATATTGTCAAACAATGTTATTCACCAGCAACAAAGGAAAGGGTTCTTTACAGTAAGGGCAGTTACAATGTGGAATTCATTACCCATGGAGACTGTGATGGCAGATACAATAGATTTGTTCAAAAAAAGGTTGGACATCTTTTTAGATGGGAAAGGTATACAGGGATATTACAAATAAGTATACATGGGAAGGATGTTGATCCAGGGATTCATCCGATTGCCAATTCTTGGACTCAGGCTAGAATTTATTTTTCCCCTTATGAGATATCATTGGATGATAGGACACTGGAGTTTTTTGTTTGCCTTCCTCTGGATCAATAAGTAAGTATAGATATAGGATAAAGTATCTGCTGTCTAAATTTAGCACAGGTTGAACTTGATGGACCTATGTCTTTTTTCAACCTCATCTACTATGTAACTATGTAACTATTGTCCACCCTCCCACATGTACAGTGCCACGGAAAATGTTGGCGCCATACAAATAAAAGCTAATAAATAAACGTGAATTACTTGTTGTGTTGGTACAAGTCTCCAAGTTCCAACCTGTATCTTTTTTTCATTCCAAGATTGTAAATTAACAGGCTGCATTGGAAGTACAATGGCCTCATGTCAATCTAAGTAAGTGAAATTCAAGGCCAGCGATTTCAAGAAGAGTTCTGTATCATCAAATTCTATAATAACAATGACTTTATACAATGACAACACCGCCAGCAAAAATAAAAAGGATTTCTTAGGTGCTTTATACAACGGAATTATAAATGTTGCATACAATATGAATGAGGATAGGATCTGAATATGAAGGCATCAACTGCTCTTGTTTCTCTGTGGCAGCACAGTCTATGAAGGACATGATGATGGGTATGTTTGTGTGTGTCACAGCAATCTAAGCTGTCACGCTTTGCCTGCTCTGTAATTAACAAGTGATAAGCATTCTACAAGATCTCTGGCGTCGGACAAGCCAATGCAGAAGAAGGAGAGGCGACATGTTCAGCTCCTGAGATTTATACCTTAAAATAGCAATACTGCCGGATTTTGAAAGTATATGAGGGGAAGAAGGGGGGGAGTGGGCCAGAGCTGTACAGCAGCATTTTCAGCTCCAGGGATCCCCTGGTTGTTGAGATACAGCAGTATGTTAAGGATGTTGCTTCCCAGCCCTTCAGGTGGTTAGAGACTGTCTGAGCCTGGGTTTATGTAGGGCTCCAGAACATCCCGCTGAACAGGGAAATCAGCACACCTGGGTCTCGGCAATCAACTTGCAGACCCTGGTATGCTGGAAACCCGGGACTGACTCAACATTATGAATTATGGCTGTATGCCTGAGTGCCTTTTCCTATCACACCTGCACAATTGAAAGAAACCTAGCAATAAAGTTCCTTGCATCTGACATGGGACTGTTAGCTGTGGGGTCATCTTTTACACAGCTAAACTGAGAAAACATTATGCCTGAGATGCAGAGATAGTATGTGTGTCAAGCCACTACTCCCCTAATTTGTGTTAAAAATTAATCTTAGCATTCTCTGGGGGAAGAATACACTATATCACTATACACCAATACAGAGTATTGCACCTCGATCCAGTGTAAATAGTCAATGGCAGTTACTGAGAGATTGTAGTGCGAGAACATGTATCGGCATTTGGTAAATCCCGGTGTCTATAGCAATTATTGATACAAACAGTAGTATATGTGCTAAATGTGTTGACTATCTGAACAGCAATTTTAAAGGGTTCCTGCTGTTTAAAGAGCTTGATACATAGCCTCCAAAGTGTAGGGATCCCTTCAAAGAATTTGCTTGGTAAAGTGTTATTAATGAAGAAAGCAACATTGAGTGGAAGGTCTAACAACAATTGGGGGATGTACCTGCTCCACTTCCTCCATACG
Organism: Ascaphus truei; assembly: GCF_040206685.1. Taxonomy (NCBI): domain Eukaryota; kingdom Metazoa; phylum Chordata; class Amphibia; order Anura; family Ascaphidae; genus Ascaphus; species Ascaphus truei. The sequence goes on along the minus strand of NC_134489.1, from coordinate 68,664,666 downwards.
GTCTCTGTCTGTCTTTTTGCATTATGTCACCTTCTCTCTCTAGCTTAGGTCAATCGGAGTTTCTGTGCAACAGTGCTCCGATTGGGACGATCACAGTTAAATGAATAACCCCCAATATGTTTGTAGAGGATGATCAAATGATTGCAGCTGTCAAACCATTCTCTCTATCCCTCCATCTCTTTTATTTGTCCACCATCCAATTTTCTGTTACCTCTCTCTCTATAGAATTTACTTCCGCTAATTTTAATCTTTCTTTTTTTTAAATATACAGTCCCTTGTACTAAACTGTAAATAGAATCAATTTAGGCTGCAATCCCATTTGAGCACAGACCTACTTGTCTGTTATCAGTATGATCAGTGTGTGCTAACTAATTAATGTTTTATTATGCTATTTTATGTTATTGTCTTTACTGTACATTGTACCGTGCTATGGAATATATTGGCACCCTAGAAATAAATATTTATAGCAAAAATTACTCTAATACTATCACTCTCATCTACTTTCATCTATTTCCTTTACTATTTAAAACCACTCCACCATTCTGTACAGCACCCTATCTTTATAGTAGGTAGAAGAAGTAGGTAGATAGAAGATCACCAATCCCAGCAGTTTCAGGTTTCTGAAAGGTGGTGAAACTGCATACAAATATAATTTGTGGGGAAATAGGCATTTCTTCTGCAATTCCTTTGAGATATATATATACAGTATATATATCTTATACTATATTTGTGAAAGCACTGTATGCCTGTCTGCATCTTCTGTGTCCCTAGGGGAAATCTCATTGGTCCCTTGGCCCGCCCGCCCGCCCCCGCACACCTGTCATTGGCCTGAGGCGGAGTGACGGGCCAAAGGATACACACACACACACACACACACACTGTCTCCCCGTCCCCCCGATCACCCCCATCACGTGCGCCGCCCTGCACCGGCTCCCGGATGGAGGGGAAGCGCGGCCCTCCTGCCGCCAACTTCAGGCTCCTTCCCCCTCGCTCTCAACCGGCTCCCGGAAAGACGGAGCACCCTTACTTCTCCACCACGTGCGCCGCCACCCTGCACCGGCTCCCGGACGGAGGGTAAGCGCGGCCCTCCTACCCCAGCCGCCAACGCTCCCTTACCTCCCCGGTGCTCCCTTACCCCCCCCGCTAACTCCCCGGCCGCTAACTCACCGGCGTTACCTCCCCGCCGCTAACTCCCTGGTGCTACCTCCCCGGCCGCTGGGGGGCCAAGCAGCCGCCTCGGATCTGCGGCAGTCCCACTCTCCACCATCTCTCACTCCCGGTGTGTGTGTGTGTGACATTTTATTCCTGCCAACAATTTGTGCCTCACTTTCACCCCTACCCCTGCCCTCCACCCCCCCTACCCCTGCCCTTCACCCCCCCTACCCCTGCCCTTCACCCCCCCTACCCCTGCCCTTCACCCCCCCCTACCCCTGCCCTTTGACTGACGCACGCACACAAACCCTGACTGACGCATGCACACACCCTGACTGACGCATGCACACACCCTGACTGACGCACGCACACACCCTGACTGACGCACGCACACACCCTGACTGAAGCATGCACACACCCTGACTGACGCACGCACACACCCTGACTGACGCACGCACACACCCTGACTGACGCACGCACACACCCTGACTGACGCACGCACACACCCTGACTGACGCACGCACACACCCTGACTGACGCACGCACACACCCTGACTGACGCACGCACACACCCTGACTGACGCATGCACACACCCTGACTGACGCACGCACACACCCTGACTGACGCACGCACTGACTGACACACACACTGACTGACACACCCCCACACCCACACACACAGTGACTGACTGACGCACGCACACACACACTGACTGACTGCCGCACGCACACTGACTGACGCGCACGCACACACTGAGGCACACACACGCACACACTGACTGTGTGTGTGTGCGTCAGTCTGTGTGTGTTTGTGTTTCTGCGTCACTCACTGACGCGCGCGCACACACACACACAGTGACTGACTGACGCACACACAATGACTGACGCATACACACTGCATGAAGCTGTAAAGGGGGACAAACAAAGCTGTAAAGGAGGGAGGGGGGACTGGATTGATGTGAATGGGGGACAAACAGAGAGAGGGGGAAGGGGAGAGGAGAGAGAGAGGAGCGGGAACATTACATCCCGGGCAACGCCGGGTCCCTCAGCTAGTATATATATATCAGATACTCTTGTCACTATGCATGTGATTTCAGATTTGTATTTTCATTTATTATATAGTTATATAGTAGTGACAGTCTACCGTACATATAAAATCATGAACAATACAGGATTCTTTACTAATCATTCATGTTGATACCTGATGCACAGTAAGGTTGGGATACTTGCCCAAGTATATTTGAAGCCAGATCTAGTTTAAATAAATGGTAGTCCTTTAATAAACTATCGTACTAAACATACAGTAATTTGATACAGTAAATTGGACACTTAGGTCTCTTATTTGGCAAAAAAAGTCTGCAGTATGATTCATTTCAGACCTTTTCTTACAAGGCTTGACATTTTGGTGAGGCTGTGTGTCATTTTGGTATTAGTTTGGTGTATTTTATATACCAATTCAAAAACTAACCTATATCAGCAAGGTTATTTTTTTTTAATATGAGAGATTGTATTTTGTGGTACCCAGTTTGTAAAGATACCTGAAAAGATTGTTGGAAAACAACTGTACATTGATTTGATTGGGTAGATGGTTAGCCAGTTCTCTAGCGTGCAATTAGGATTTTTTTTTTTTATCTCTAAGGGACACCTTTGCAGAAGCTATCAGCTATGACAGAATACCTAAATCCTGTCACTGAACCATAAATTGACCATTACCATAAAGAGAACTGTTAAATGAGAAACCATGTGTTCAGTATAAAACTAATTTCATGCTTTCAAAAGCACATCGTGGCTTCTAGCAAGATAGTGGCCCTGGGACCTGGCAGATTGGCTAACACAATTGGTTTGTCCCTGATGCTGTCTAAATGGACAAGTTTTACATGTGTGGCTAACAAATGGAAATTCTCCATTCTTCTGTCATATTAAAATGAACCACTTATCTACTACTTAGTTGACTTGTGCCATTAAACGGCTGCCTCATTAGTACATGTACTGTATAACAAAGAGGAGCAAGAAAAGAGTCAAACTGATATAAAAGTTTGCTGACACTACACATTTTATGCAACAGCTATATTAAAAAGAAATATAACTTCCACTACTGTTTTATTTTGATGAGCACGTTCAGCATTTCTTTAATGAAACAAACAAAAGCAAAGCTATAGGATACTTGTATACTTTTAATATTAAACACAACTCTGCATTGACAATGATCTTACTGCACTGAAATATTGTCAAACTATGATCAAATAAGTTTAACATTATTTAAAGCCTTTTATAATCTGTACTTTACCTTGATTGTGCAACAAGCCAAGAGACGACAATGAAGCCTGTATTCCCATAGTGCAAGATATATTTTATTCTGCTTATAAACTGTCATTGTCAGAAGCACAGGCAAAGTATGTGCACCAACAGATTATCCTTGTTGATCACAGAAATATCTGCTCTGCATTTTTTTGATAATCCTGTTACATGCAGCACTTCCAGCATCCCTTAACCGAACACACAGCATAAAGCTATCATGCTAAAAAAATAATCTCCAGTGACTAAAAAGACACACATATTGAATAGCATTCACTGTTTCAAAATAAAATATATTTGGAAGTGAAACACAGGTAGTATGCAAAAATACAATGCACAGGGGACAGACAACGATATACATTAGTTAAGTTACTTAGCATACCTACATTAGATCGTGTCCTTTTTATTAACGTTACACAATTGTATTCACACAACATGTATATCTTTAGATCTACGTACATTATTCAGCACCCTTGAAAAATAACACATAAAGCATAAACATGTAATAATAGCATCATGCTTACCTCGACGGGAAAATCCACTCCACATTTTAGCAAGGAAGAAGCTAATGTTTGGTTAGTAACTAGCAACCAAGTTAGATAGACTGAACTTCCAATATGGGAACAATGTGATCTTAAGAAATACTGAGCTTTGGCTCAAGCCCCGATCATCTGTATGGTTGTACAGTTTCAAAATCAATGCAGCTCCAAGCTTCCTAGATGCTGGTTCTTCTCACTGCTCATTGAAAATCCTTTACACGCTGGCAACATTTTAGGGAAGGAGAAGCACATACTGAGTCATTTGTAAAGAAAGCAAAGCAATTACAGTGCTGTGTCTTTATGCAGACTGAACCACAGGGCTGTGTCACACCAGAAGTCTGATGTGAAATTATGCAGGCAAAAAAAGCAACCTAAGCCTTCATTATCAATGCATGAAATCAGCTACTGTGATCAAATTCAAGCAAGCCTTAGAAAGGCGTGTGATTACGAAAGGTTCCACAAAATCAGCTCTGAACCGTGTGGAATGAAGAGTCGAAGAGTCATCTTTATCAATTGTGCACTTAAAATAGCCCTCTCCTTTTTAATAATGTACTGTGGAGGCAGAGGATAATCAGTATTCTTTGCCCTGATGAGTAATTGTTGTGAAGGCTGGATAAGAAAAAGAAGTTGAAAAATAAATGTTGTTTTTCTAAGCTGTCAGGCAGACAAATGAAAGCATTAGAAAAGACTTGTAATATATATATGTTTCCTTAACAGCACGCATGTATATCTTTGATGTGCATCATACCCGGAGGATGTCTATAATTAACCACATTTGCTTTTATAGTGTACTGATCCCTTTATGAACAGGTTGAGCCAAATTCCTTAAATATATTACATTTCGAATAAATGAAAACGGAGGTTAATTGTTAAGGATCTTATTTATCTAAGTCGCACGCATACTGTTTCTGAATATTATTTTACAATTAATATGATGCAATGTTAAACACAAACTAAAACAGTAATTATACACAATCGAAGAGAACACACTATTTTTGTATCTCTAAACGGTTTTGATTGTGTAAGTAGGGGAGCGTTAAACATATTTAGAATGATATTGAATGCATGAATATGTATAGCACAAAATAGAGTATGAGGTTTGAAAAAACAGGTATAAAACCTGTTACCTATTGCTAGCTTCAAGACAACATGTTATTGGGTACATTTATTTAGTAAAAAAACAAATTGATGCATACCCAAGGCGTTAATCAGGTTCATAAATCAGATTCAGTCTTATATATAAATATCTGATACCTAATAGATGTCTATTGTCTATGTGTGTGCATGCGTGTGGGTGTGTGTATATACAGTGGCGGGAAAAAGTTTATAATAATAATAACTATGGAAATTCCTTAGTTTTTCCATGGTAACCTTCTTGAATCAAACCCATTGATAAAGGGTGCCCAGGCCGAAACGCGTAGGTGCGTTACTTTTGCCTCGGGGTCCGTTATGATCCTTTAATAAACTTTTACATTTTTTCTATATGATGCCTCCACCGGTCTTCTACTTATACTATTGAATCCAACCTAGTCTTTTTGAAATTTGAATAGGGTTTATATTAACCAATTCTGTATAATTAGAATCAGATGTTTAAATAATTAGGTAGATCTTCAGGGGTAAGTTTGGGAGGCCGCACCCTATATAAAGATCAGAAACTTTTTGAGTTTGGTCTTCACCATACAGGTGTGTGGAAACACGTCATGACATGATCAAAATAAATCTATGAGGACGTCAGAAAAGCAGTTATTGATGCTCATTAGTTTAGAATTACAAAACCGTTTCTAAAGATTTGGGGCTCCATCAATCCACTATTAGATAGATAGTCTACAAATTGAGAAAGTTCAAGACCACAGTCACTCTATCCTGGAGTTGTTGTCCTACCAAAACCAAGAACAAATGGGCAAATCACACAGGAAGTCACAATTAGCCCCAGAGTAACATCCAAGGATCTGCCGGCCACTCTTGCCTTGGCTAATGTGAGTGTTCTTGACTCAAATACCAAAAAAAGACTGAACAAGAATGGTGTTCATGGAAGGATAGCCATGAGGAAACCACTGCTATCTAAATAGAACATTGCTGCCCATCTGAAGTTTACCAAAGAGCACATCCACAAGATTCTGGAACAATGTTCTCTGGACAGACGAGTCAAAGGTAGAACTTTTTGTCCTTAAAGAGAACCAATGTTTGTCGAAAACCAAAACTGCTTTCGAACAGAAGAACCTCATCCCAACCGTCAAGCACGGTGATGGGAGTGTGATGGTTTGGGGCTGTTTTTCTGCCTCAGGACGTGGAGGGCTTGTCATCATTGACACAACCATGAATTTTGCATTATATCAGACGTTTCTAGAGGAGAATGTCAGGCCATCTGTCCGAGAGCTGAAGCTGAATTGAAAGTGGGTCACACAGAAAGACAATGATCCTAAACATAGAGGCAGATCTACAAAAGAATGGTTGCAGAAGAAGAAATTCCATGTTTTAGAATGGCCTAGTAAAAGTCCGGACCTAAACCCCATTGAACTGTTGTGGCAAGACCTGAAGCTAGATGTCCATGCAAGGAAGCCCTCAAATGTCACAGAGTTGAAGCAGTTCTGTAAGGAGGAATGAGCCAAAATTCCTGAAAACCAATATGAGAGACATACCAGTAATAACTGAAAAAACGCTTAGTTGAAGTCATTGCTGCTCAAGGGTGTGCCACCAGGTACTGAATCTAAAGTTAACCATATACAGTATACAGTAGAGGCAACGTTTATTCTAACATTTGCTGTAAACTAGTTGGGTTACATTCTGGGTATGTTCTGGGCCAGTTTGAGGCAAGTTTAAGGCATTTCTGCATTGACTAACGACCCATAGGATTAACACAGCAGGGATCCCTGGCAGTCCAATTCAGTTTGAATGGGACTGCCAGGGACCCCCGATGTTAATCTGATAGGCCATTAATCAATGCAGAAATGCTGGGGCTAGTTTAAGGAAAGTTTAAGGCATGTATTCAGAATGTACCTGGGTGTACCTGGGCCTTTTGGGGAATTGCCACTGGTTTTTGTTAGAATAATCGCTGCCTCTACTGTATGCAGAACCGTGGAATGAGTATGTAATACCAGTCCAGTAATGGTAGATATAGTTGATTCTTGTGAATAAGGGGGCTCAGACGATCTTAGCACTCCTATGTCGGGAAGACCAATTGCCGCTGATCCGGAGGTAGTGTGCAACAGCGTGCTCATCAGCTAGCTCTCTGTCCTGTATCAGGGAGACCAATTCACGCTGATCCGGAAATACCATGAAAATGCACCTGTGAGCTGTGACCTCTGCTGGATGAATGGACACGGAGTCTGATTTAAGGGCTCAGACGGTCCTTCCGCTCCTCTGCAGGGTGACCCAGTAAAGCTGGTCCGGGAATTGAGCCAATGTGAGTCCATCAACTGAGCTCTCCGCCGAACGAGTGGTATACAACCTGCTTACCCCCACTGATGATAATACAATGTCCACAAATGAACGGCAATACCTGTGGTGACCCGTAAGTCTCCTTAGGGAAACAGACAGCAAAACTGTTAGGTACATCCGTCTGACTTGCCGCCAAACAATTTAAATAGAGCAAACTCGCTCAGCTCCCAAATACTTCCGACAGGGAATCCTAACATCAGCTGATTGGAATTGACGTGATGATGTGTGCCTTACGCATTTCGTCAGCTATGAAGCCGACTTCATCAGGGGAAACCTTTTTTTCTTGCCACAATACAGTGTGTGTGTGTGTGTGTGTGTGTGTGTGTGTGTGTGTGTGTGTGTGTGTGTGTGTGTGTGTGTGTGTGTGTGTGTGTGTAAGAAAGTGAAAAGCGCGTACCACATACTGTAGCGTAATTCCGTAAAAGTTTATGTGGTAATAAAAAAACTTCTTATAAAGATACTGCTGCGGCCGAGTTTATTCGAGCATTTGCCCGTTCTCGGCCGCAGCAGTAACCTGGCGCGCGCCAGAGGGTGCCGGGCGCGCGCCGAAGACACGGAGGAGCGCCCTCCGATCGGGGCTTTCTCCCTCCCGCTGCCGGGTCCGCCGGGTCCCCCGGAACCCCCTGCCGCCGTCCCCCACATCGCGGGACACCAGGGCTCCCTCGGGGAGCCCTGGACGCGCGTGCAGGGGGCGCAGGCACCCGATGACGCGTGACCGCGCGGAGTGCGGCTAGCATGCCGGGGCATCCCCAGGCTTGCGGAGCTAGCCGCACTCAAATAAAATGTGCCGCCTCTGTACACACAAACATAATGAGGATTTGTGAATTTGGGAGATAAGTCTCGGATTGAGCCACTGATTAAGTCACCTGTGCTGAAGCAGGGATATCCTGAAAACCTGACCTGTTGGGGGGATTGAGGACTGGAGTTGAGCACCCCTGCTGTAGATCATGCACCATCTTAGTAGTCCATTTTTGGATAATCTTTTAGAGCTATGGTTCCAGAATTGAACACAGTACTGTACTCTAGGGGAGTTTTCACCAATGATCTATAGAGTGGCATCACCATTCTCTCTGTTTCTGTTACAGTACATAGTTGATGAGGTTGAAAAAAGACATGCGTCCATCAAGTTCAACCTATGCTAAATTTAGACAACAGATACTTTATCCTATATCTATACTTACAGTATATTGATCCAGAGAAAGGCAAACAAAAAACCCCAGTGACATATCATCCAATGATATCTCGTAAGGGGAAAAATAAATTCCATCCTGACTCCAAGAATTGGCAATCAGATTACAACCTGGATCAACATCCTTCCCATGAATTGGCAATCAGATTACAACCTGGCTCAACATCCTTCCCATGTTTACTTATTTGGTATATCCCTGTATACCTTTCCTTTCTAAAAAGATGCCCAAAAAAGATTTGACCAAATCTATTGTATCTGCCATCACAGTCTCCATTGGTAATGAATTCCACATTTTAACTGCCCTTAGTGTAAATAACCCTTTCATTTGTTGCTGGTGAAATCTCCTTTCCTCCAACTGTTGCTAATACCTCTCACTATACAACCTATCATCTTGCTGGCTTTCTGGATTGCTTTGTTACATTGATCTGCTACTTTTAAGTCTGCTGGATTAATGACTCCTCTATTGTAGTTGACATAGTGCCATTAATTCTGTACTGTGCCATAAAAGTACAGAGAGATACAAAAACACACAGAATAAAAGTGAACAGGGCAAGAACAGAACGCAAAAGCATTTGTATCAAAAATGCAAACATGCCACACCTCCTTCTTAGCATAGCTGTCTTGTCTCTCACTGCGTAATACATCAGTATTAAGCACTGGTCTAGATCAATATTGCCATGCCTGAAGTTCCAGGATTTTAGTTCCCAGACTAAACACGCAATATATTATGAAGGATAAAAATGTGACAGAAATACTCCACCATAGAGTGCAATATTGAAATTATTGACGTATGCATTAACAGCTTCCCCAAGCCTGCTCAGTTCTCTAACACACACAATACTCCAACCTCCAATACGGGTTATTCCACAGCAATTTTGCATTACCTGCCATGGACTTGAATAGCACTTAACGCCGTCATTGCTAACCCTTAGCAGAACTTATGGCACTTCCTCCCCAGTGTTCATCTGCTGCCTAAACAGTGTTCAATATTTTAAACACTGTTTAAAGGGTGCTTGCACATTTTATTTAATTACTGGGATTTTGTGTCTGCAAGTCAGAACTTAGCGTCATTATTGTGTTTTTAAATATATATATCCTACAATATCAGAAGGGGATATACCGCTCACCATTGAGTAATTAAAGTCGAATAATGTCATTATGAATTTGCCCTAATGCCTAGAGTGGCATAGGGTGCTATCTGTGCGCTGAGTTGAAATATATTTTCAAAAATAGAGATACAGTCGGTGAAACCAGCTATTCTCTGCATACCGGGGCAGTTAAAACGTGACATTTATTATTGCCACAATTAATATAGGTCTACACATGCTAAAAAGAATTTAATATATTTTGTAGTATGTATGTTTAATTCATAAAAATATCAGGAGGTGGGATGGGATCGCTTATAATGGCTGTGCAAGTTCTATTCACACCACTGAACATCAATACCCAGTGTCATGTGATACTCAATGTATAGTCTGCTCCAATACTGTGCAGCAGAGTACCCTTTATGTGTATTTTCGGATCACATGATAGTGTTGTTCAGTGTGTGACTGGCCGGTAGACACAAGGCTCCATTAATTGGATGATTACATGCCCTGGTGGCTGAATACTCTCACAAAGTGGTTGTTTGAAAACACAATATGAACGATATCTCAATATCTGTCAGCGACCAATGAGAGAGAGAGAGAGAGAGAGAGAGAGAGAGAGAGAGAGAGAGAGAGAGAGAGAGAGAGAGAGAGAGAGAGAGAGAGAGAGAGAGAGAGAGAGAGAGAGAGAGAGAGAGAGAGAGAGAGAGAGAGAGAGAGAGAGAGAGAGAGAGAGAGAGAGAGAGAGAGAGAGAGAGCTATTCCACTTGCTCCTAACAGCACACAAAAAGTGTTATTGGGTTGACAAGTCTGGCAGTTTAGGAATGGGTAATGGTGTTAAACTCACAAAAGCAGTGGTTGTGGGTTCTAATCCTGTTGGATCTGACATGATTCCAGTTATTAGCTTGATTCCTTATGCATGTTTTCCTAATTTATTTGGAGTCTCAGTCTCTCTCAAATGAATCTGCCTGGATTGTCAAGCATGAAATCTGCATGTGGAATTTTGACAGTTTTGCCCATAAGTCCATGCTTCTTTAAAATGTTGATCTTCAACAGTCTTCATCCCCATATTGCAGTTACGTCTCTGTTACACCTAGGGTGTAAGAAAATGTATCACTGTTTGAGAGAAACCGCCTCTAAATCCAGCAGCGTGCTGGTTAATTGCACACAGGCAATCAACCAGACTCCACCTGGCTGATGGGACTTTTAGAAAAGCCTGATGTGAGAAACAGGAAAGAGATTCCTTAGCTCACATTTGGGCTGACAGAAGGAGAGCAGAGAAGCCTGCACACAGACACAGTGTTGAGCACAAAGGCTCTGCTGAGATCAAGACAAACAGACACCAAGAGACCTATATTTCCTGGAAACAGAGGACCCAGGAACCTGCCAGAGTCTGACATGGAGGGCCACCTGCTTAAGGTACTTCCTGAGACTTTGGGGTGATAGGCTGGTAATGGGAATATCCCTCCAGTCCTGCAGATAGGTTCAGGGGAAGTAAGGTAGCCCTTACAAAGGGATAGGGGTTTGTTATTTTGTTGTGTTTGTATATTTTGCCTAGATAAAGGAACAGGCTCAATAAAGCCAAGATATAATTACACCCAAATCGGTCTCCATTATATGTACCCCTGCACACATCTCTTACACTAGGTTACACACTTGCGGAACATCTTGCACAGACCTGTATACTATATGTTTGTTCCTGCAGCTATGTATTGTTTCATTTATTGTTGTTTCCTCAGTAACTGCTTCGTCTCATCTGCTATTTTCTTATCCTGTTTTTTTGTTATAACCTTCATCATTATTTCTTAATGTTTGTTCAAACACACTCTGCATCTTGTGTAAGGTGAATTTTGCTTTAGCTCCAGTTAGGGGCTCTTGGTGTTGATTTTTTTTGTCTGTTCTTTAATTAATTTCTTCTTTCCATCTTTGTTATAATGTGTCATTTGCAGTGATCACTTCGTGTGTCACAATGCTTGCGTTGTAGTCTTCAATAACTTTTTTCATGTTAGCTACGATCAAGTCAATTTCATATCCATCTTATTTCGATTCTCAATGATGAAGAAATGTACAGTATGATATAGAAGTTTTCACATTCTGCGAATTGTACCAATCTGTCTCCACATTAATTCCTATTGCCATAACCATACTTACCCACTGATTCTTCCCTTTTATGCAGCTCACCAATCTTTGCATGGAAATCTCCCATATTTCTCTTCAGGTGGACATTTCCTTCACTGTTAGCATGTTGATTTAATATTACAAGTCTTCCACTTTATTGTCTGAGTGATTTAATGTTAGGGCATATATATATATATATATATATATATATATATATATATATATATATATATATATATATATATATATATATATATATATACACAGTATGTGTGTGAAAAAAGGATATTAATGCGCAATACCAAAAAAACTCCTAATTACATGTAAAAATATGTGACGTGTAATAATTTTGGTATAATGCTGCTATAATGTCTAAGGTCCCACACAAGTACCTCAAGGGAGAACCATGGAAAAGATGACATAAGCGCAAATGATAAAGAAATAAAACTAGCTAAATATATAAATGGGGAAGACAATGTGATTCCCAGTGAGCAAAACCAGAGATATAAAGTCCCGTTGATATGGTGTGGTTGAAAAACAATCCTGGAAATGAACTAAGGAACAAAATAGTGAAGTACTGAATAAAAAATTTTAGTACGCAAAAGATAAAATGCCGCTAACAATCTGGCAGAAAAACGTCGCATTTTTGGGATATAACCCGGCAGCAGCAATAGGTTTGATGTCGGCGGACTCCACTTGTGCGCTCGAGTGGAGATCACACAGCTCAGTGCGCGGTAGTAGCAAATTGTTTCCAAATGATTAGCCTCTACTGTATATTGTAGCAATGGAGTCTCTAGAGCAGCTCAGCAGGGAACCCAATATTAATCCTACGTGCTTTGCTTAGGTGACCCCTGAGGAAGCTTTCTTATAAGTGAAACGTGTAGAGGACCAAATAGTCTGAACAATATTATAATGAAATATAAAATATATGCTGTATAGGATGCCACATTTCTGTCACTATCTGGTGCAGTTTTCTTTTCTCCTTGTGTCAATTAAACCTGCCACAGTTTGTAGTTAACCAGTGCTCGTGAGAGACTTGTGTCAAGCATAAGGCCCGTTCTATACTGCATGCGGCCGTGCACACGCGCGTGCATGTGCCGCATGCTTTTTCCTGTTATAGAGCCGGGAGCTACAGGTACTGTGTGTGTGTGTGTGTGTGTGTGTGTGTGTGCGCATGGGTTGTGTGAGTGAAGAAAGTCCTAAATAAGATTTTTTTAAAGAAAAAAAAAAGTATAATAAATAAAAAGACATTTATTTGTGCACTCATTGACACACACACATCCATACAAACACACATCCATGCATACATACACACATACATCTGAGCGCCGGTAGCGGCGCAAAATCATCCTTCCCACCATCTTCGCCGTTGTCCGTCGGCTCCCCGCTCCCTGCTGTGCACGCGCGCGCGGCCCTTGTATAGACGCTGACCTCAGCCATCTATAACTGCTGTGCGCGCACACGGCGTAGCACACCCCGGCACTATAGAACCAGTCTAAGAAACAAGATGAACACATCTCATACCTTTATCATGGACTCATGCAAAGAAACAGTTTTATCGGGCAAATTGTGTCATATTGATATCCGTACATATGCTCAGCAAGTACCTCTAAAACTTAATATATTAATAATTTGGTTTATGGCTGAACCACATTTACATCCATTATACACCTGACCAGATCGGCTCAAATGCGCAGTGGTAGAAGTCCCATGAAGACCCCGACGTTACTCATTTCATTTATTCTGACAGGGTCACTTCCTGTATAGTCATGTTTTATTGTTAGTGCATCAACCAAGCTAAGAACGGGAAATATGTGCCCCTGAGAGTTTACAAGGGGTTTACAGTGAAGGGCAGTCCCTGAGCACGATGGTTGTTAATTCTTAGCGCAATTTCAGGTCTATTCACGCTAACAGGCTTCAATATTTAGCACATTAAATCAATCTGGCTGTCACGGGAGACTCCTGTGGCGAGTAGGATCTCGGTGGCCGGAACAGCACGAGCGTAGTAGGGGTCACAATCAGAGGGTCCGAGGCAGGCGGCAGACAGCGCAGTCAGGAAACAAGCAGAGGTCCGAGGCAGGTGGCGAAGTCAGGTAACAAGCAGAGGTCCGAGGCAGGCGGCAGGTAGCGAAGTCAGGTAACAAGCAGGGGTCAGCAACGAGGAGACTGGAACAGGACAGGGGAGCAAGGACAGGTCTGGGGGCAGGGACTGAGAACAGGAACAAACAGGGACAAGCCAGATTACCAGCAAGGGCTTTTACTGTGAACAGACTTCTATAATACAGGTACAGGTACAGAAAACAGATCAGGATCAGAGGCATGTGCAATAGGAGTCTGACTTCAAGCAAAGGCAAAGGAAACAGACAGGAAGCAGAGCTATAAGACAGAGAGGAGAGCAACAAGAAGAAAGACAGACAGACAGAGAGGAACCCAGAGGAAACAGAAGGCAGCAGCACACCCGGTGGACAAAGAACAACTATGGCAAGGCAGGAGGTCTAGGAGACCCTGACACTGGCCCACAGTGTGTAACAGAGAGTGAAGGGTAAACAAATGCAGTTTTTCCTGGAAAAGTTTTGCGGACAAAAACATCCTATATTACAAACCTGAGTGCTCTCATTTCAGGGCATCATCTTTTTTGCCGTTTCCATTTTTAAAGGGTCTGTAGGGGAGATTCACGAAGCTCGGATATGGGTTATCGCACTTCGATCCTTATCTGGCATTTGAGTAAATGGCAATTAATGAGGGATCGCGTGAGAAACTGCATCAGAGCTTGTGAATCATTGTGTATGTATGCAGGCTTAAGTGCACCATATGTATCAAAGAAAAGAATCCAATTGAAAGCAAGGGTATTATTTTCTTTGATACATCTAGAGCAATTGTTGCAACAGAATTGCACCACTTTTGTCTCGATACATAATCCCTTTAATTACCAGTGAGTATTTAGTTTGTGTCAATCCATTAATTTGCATTGATCATGTGCAATTTCAAGGGCTTTGTAGTTCTCCTATTACATACGCACTGTACTAGGTGAGGAAAGTAAACAATTGCATTTGCCTTCTGTCTGCAGAAGAGTGATACACCGCCCTAGTATTTTTTGTGCTCCGTCACCTGATATCAAATAGTGCCATTGATCATTTTAAAACCATACAATGAAAATAATCAAGCAATCAATCACAAACAAAGGGTCCAGACCCTTAAAACATTTTCTTTAAAGAGAGACATAACACATTGGCTGCCTCACTAGGATAGCAGAACACATCAAAATGTTACAAGAGAGCACCGTCCTGTTACAGTGATTGTTGTACTTCTTGTAATGTTACTTAATTATAGCTATTTTCCTGCTATGAAATTCCAACACAGCTGAATTTTCACTGTGCGTGTCAGACGTGATTTAAATGTCCCTTTCCTCGTATAGGTGATCTAGAACATGGGTGCGCAAAGTGGGGGGCGCTATATTTTTTTTTGGGGGGGGGGGCGTGGCTGTTAGAGGCCCCGTGCGTCCCCAAAGGCATTTAAAAAAAATGCCAGGGATCGCGTGAGACCTCTGTAACTTCATAACTTAACTTTGTTCCAACGACGCGTCTCCATGGCAACCGGCATCTAATCGGGGTTGTGTGACGCCGGAGCCGTACAGGGGGTGGGATGGAGGGTGGTGGGGGGCGAGCCGGAGAGGATAAAGGGGGGCGAGTGCCGGTAAGTTTGCTCACCCCTGATCTAGAATATATACAATGAACAGTGACACTCACTTGATCATTTTGCAACTATTTGTATGTATGTATATTTTTTATTAATATAGTGCCAACAATGTATGCAGCACTTTACAAAACAAATAATAGTGTACATGGAATTAAAATACCATAAGTGGAACAAATATAAAAGCACAAGAAGCCTCCGCCCCCGAGAGGTTAGAATCTAAATTGGGAGACAGTAGAAGTCAGTCCAATGAATGACAATGTCAGACCCCAAAGGTTGTTGGTAAGAGCCTCTGTGGTTGTTGAGGATGTGGTCATGAGTTCAGGCTATTGAAATGCTTCATCCCAAAGGCATATTTTTAGATTTGACTTGAAAGTGGCACAAAAAGGTGCTTGGCGTATACTGGGTGAGAATGTTCCATAAGAAAGGGGTAGTGAGGGAAACTTCACAAGCGATTATAGGCGAGTGAGAGCAGTAAAAGTGGAAAGAGAGCACAGAAGAAGAGTGAGTATACTGGACTGTGAGATAGATATATATATATATATATATATATATATATATATATATATATATATATATATTAAAAAAAACACAAGGGCAGTTGGCACACTGTAAACTACTGATCCACTGATGCTTATCCCATATGCACACATAAAAAAGATATTTACCAGATGTTGGTCCGGGAAACAGAGACAGCACACAGCCAGGTAAGTACAAAAAAACTGTATTCATGTAAGAAGTACATGGCACTACATCCAACGTTTCGGTCAACAGAATGTGACCTTCCTCAGGGACGTGCTTGTGGTTATTTTGGGGGTTCAATATGAGCTTGCAGGTGTCCTGTATGTTTTACAATTCTTGTTCAGCTGATCTTAGCTGATTGGAGGGTGGCTCTTCCTATCTTGTTGAAGCTCACCCCCACCCACATTTAAATGGTTAAAAACTCACTCCATAGCATCTCCCACTCTCAGGGGAACTTGCTTGCTTGCAGTATGATTGTGACAAATCTAATACAGACTGCTTTTCCTGGTAATGTGCAGGTTAATAAAAGCTTTAATCAGACTTAGAACTATGCAACTAATATTGACAGATTTATTATAAATCATTCTTCCTGGTAATGCACAGGTTATTAAGAATTTATATTAGTGTTAGGGACCCTTGAGATGTGGTCTGCCGTGTAGTTGCTCAGGGGTTTACAACACTTTGGCCAAAATGTTAAACTAAAAGACCATTTTATTTAATAGATATCTATACATATATATTTAGGCACTGTACCGTGTATAGGTTTCACTGGATGTGCACTGAGCTCTGTCTGTGTTTCATGTTCTGTCTCTAGTTTTAAAAATATTTCGCCATGCTCAGTAGCACTCCTCTGTGACACTTATATGCTTATATATATGTTGTGGTTATTTTGGGAGTTCAATATGAGCTTGCAGGTGTCCTGTATGTTTTAGTTTCTAAGAGCTCAGTGTTTGGAATATCCTAAACAATGCGCATATTTTGCAATGTAATTTAAAGTTACTACACATGGGGCAATATTTATTTCATATGGCTTCATAAAGGTTTCACTGTATGTGCAAAATGATAATTCTCTGTCTATAGTTAAAATTGTTAAAAGTGTGGTCTGCCCTCTAACTTGCAGTGCTGGAAACCAAACTAGACTAAAATGGCTGAACAACAACAGGAAAGGTTATTGAAAAAGTGAAGCATAAGCTAAAAAGCCCAATGTACTACACATAATTCTAACATGTTAGATTAATAACCTCAACCCGTTATAAGATATTGTCTTCTAGCAATATTTTTACAATGTAATTTACCTCTGAAAGGATGTTATTGAAATCTCTATTATATACAGATGTGTTTTTCCACAGAAGAAGAATTAAAGATAGGGGCGACCAGTGGGGGGAGGGGGGGATCCATACTCTGTATTGGACTTTCCCCTGCTGCTGGGGGATGCTGCGGTTGTATTTCCACGGCTTTCCTTGGCTACATCTGTACATACAGTTTTTCATTTTTCTATATTCATCATTATTTGAAGGCTCTATAATGCTATTATTTTATCCTTGTCATTGTATGTTCTTATATTGACTTTTGCAAGGGAACCGATGAGGGAACGGGATTCACCCTGTTATGTGAAAAGAATATTAGCAGAGAATGTTTGGGGAATAGAACTGTGACAATGCTGACCTTATAAGTCTGTCAAGAAATTCCACTTCTCACTACAAATATGAAAGTGTTACAGACTATATTGTCTTTGATGATTAAATGAATTAACAGTTGTTTGCTCTTCTGAATATGCAATTGTCAATGTCATTGCGATGTCCCCTTGAGCAGATAACATTATCACAATACCAGGACAGATAATCTATAAACTGTAATCTTACAGTGGGTTTAGAGCACAATCTGTTTTGCGGGGGATTTTTTTTTTCATATGAAAAAATATATGAATTTATCAAGGGTAAAAAGGGGTTACATCAGCGTGACGGATGCATTTATTTACCAGCATTAAACATCTAGAAGAATTTTCACATCAAACTAGTTGTCAAAATGGTGAGCTGAGACTGGGGCGATGTTTCATTTCTTCTTGTCCCTGTGTTTTCTGATCTCACAGCGCGTTCAACAAAAGTTTATACAGAAACAACCTCACCCTCTCGTTATCTTCATTGGCCTGCTTATAATGGCAGCGTGTTATAAGGCTGCAGGAAACCATTGCTTGACAAACACTCTTCCATTCAGAGGCCCCTCAGAAATGCAATCATCTCTATATTAGTATATGGGTCAATTAGATTGTTAAATTGTTAATAAAAAGTTGTTTTTTGACCATCTCCATGGGATTTCACCTTTACCTGTACAAGCAAGGGCCAAACAGTATTTCAACTACTGATTATGTGGATGCTCCATTAATTCCTAGTAATACTGCTCAACCCCCTTATAACGCTGTGCTTGGGGTCCAAAGAATCACATCGTGCTATAAGCGTATCGCATTAGAAATAATGTACAATTGTATGCATTGTACAATAAAGTATTTAAGATACCAATAATCGTGTTGTAAAGTATTCATAAATACGAAAAATGGGAGACATGCTTGCATAGCGTTATAAGCGGATTCGCGTTGTAATGGAACGCGTAATAACGGGGTTGAGTGGCATTTTGATTATTTTTTTACGTCAAAAGTAGAAGCCTGGCCTCTTACATTTTTACAAAACAGATCCATGCAATAAAAATATCCTAGAGTCTACGCTCTCTACATACAGTAGTCATTCCTATATATTGTAGCATATCATCAATATGGTTGGAGAATTCACAAAAGGTAACTAATATCAACCTTCCTTTTTTTTGTAGGAGTTTGGCTCCCTTGGAAACAAAAAGCACATCAAATACCAAAGCAATAACATGCCAGCAATCCATTCTGAGATTTGATTTCCTTTATGACATTTTCAAATGGCTCCATAACCTGTAGATTGAGGCTTGAAAAATAGGTAGTTTCAATAGTATTGGATTTCAAAGGGTCATTCTAATCTTTTTCTTTTTTTAATATGAAGCAGGGAGCCGAAGCAGCGCGTTTATTTCAAGTCTGGGGGCCTCCGGGTTCTCGAGATACTTACCGCCATAGTTGCTGCCGGCGCTGCATTATTCATAAATCTCCTGCGGCATGCGGGCCAATAGGAAGCCGCGTCGGATGATGTTGCAGCTTCCTATTGGCTCCCAATGCTGCAGCAGATTTCACCCACTATATTGGTAATTTAGCTGGGGATGCTACAGGCAGAACCCTCGGAGGTATGTATCTCAGGGAGCAGGGAGTCTCTGGAGCTGAAATAACGTGGTTCAGCTCAGAGACCCACTGCTTTCTGTCTATAAAATAAAAACCTGAGGCGGACGCGCACCTTTAAACTAAAGAAATAAGTCTGTTGAACCTGCTGGAATAATCATCTCAATTGCTTTAGCTGTGATGAAAAACCTACCGGAAACAAATGATCAGGGTTTCTATACATCAGTTGCAATTGCCTATTTTCTCTAGTGAGACTGAAAGAAACTCCCGTCAAGCTTTAAACAAATATGCGGGCCTAGGTACCAAGATCATATTTGAATATTTATTATGCTTATCAGTGCTAGAAAGTAGCACAAACCTTCATACAAATGTGCATTGTATGTATGAAGGCTCCATACGCATAATGTGTTGTTTCAATTTGATGTTGACACATCCGGTTATGTTGAATACCTGATTGTTACAATTTAAATAAAAACAGAATTAGGCGTATTGCTTTATAACTTGTGTTAGTTAATATCAATTATTACTGTAATATTTAAAGCCACACGATAAAAATAATACATTTTGTTAACCTATATCATGAAACATCCATAGTGTGTTAAATACATTTTGGGCTGTTATATAGCAACTTGATTCTGTGCTAACACTATTAATATAATTTTTAGGGTTTACGCCAATTTGAAATTGGTAGAGGATAGTGACTCACTTTCTCTTTTTTGGGGGCATAGAAACATTCTTTTTAGTACATGTTATAAACATCTGTCGAGCTATCTCCATCCTGTCTTTTGCCCCTAAACTCCTTGAACGTCTTGTATTTTCTCGCCTGCTCCATTTTCTCACCACCTATTCTCTCCTAGACACTCTACAATCTGGCTTCTTCACTGCTCACTCCACTGAAACAGCCCTCACTAAAATAACTAATGACCTCCATGTTGCCAAAGACAGAGGTCATTACACTCTGCTCATATTACTCGATCTCTCTGCAGCATTTAATACTGTGGATCACCCTCTTCTCCTTCACATTCTCCATACTCTTGGTATTCATAACAAAGCTCTATCCTGGATCTCCTCTTACCTCTCCCATCGACCCTTTGGCCAAAGTATTGTAAGCTTGCGAGCCACGACAAGGCAGACCCTGTTCGCAAGTCTATTAGGAGGGAGAAAGACCACATTGGATCTATATTCAGTAGAATGAAAGGACCTACTAACTTGGGAAGTGGGGAGGGGCGGGCTTAAAACCTGGGAAGGAGGAGCCACTAACCTCCAACAGCTGAGACAGCTGAGAATAGGTTAACAAAACACACAAACCCCAGCAAGCTCTTTCTGGGAACCCCTGAGCCCCCACAAAATATATATGTATATTAGTATTTTATCTGGTAGTGTTAGGACTTGTGAACAGAGTCTGCCTTGTCGTGGCTCGCAAGCTTACAATCCTTTGGCCAAAGGGTTAAACTAAATGACCCTTTTTCAACAGAATATAAGTATTTTACTGTGTATTTTCGTCATGTTGGATGTAGCATTGGGCTTCTCTGTCGTCGTCTGTTGTATACATATGCCACGCTCAATAGCTCTCCTTTTTGACACTTATATACATATATATTTGTGGGGGCTCAGGGGTTCCCAAAAAGAGCTTGCTGGGGTTCTGTGTGTTTTGTTAACCTGCTGTACAGACCAAAGTTTCTGAATGTCTCTCTGCTATATCATCCTGGATAGCCCTCCGCCGACTTAAACTCAACATGTCAAAAACAGAGCTCCTCATATTTCAACCCAAACCTGGCCCCACTACCTCCTTCCACATTACTGTTGGAAGTTCTGTCATACACCCAGTAGTGTAAGCACGCTGCCTAGGGGTCACACTCGACTCCTCTCTCACATTCTCCTCTCACATTCAAAACGTATCACTTTTCCCTCCGCAATATCACAAAGATACGCCCTTTCCTCTGTTGCTCGACTGCTAAAACTCTGACACAGGCCCTCATTCTCTCCCGTCTCGATTACTGTAACCTCCTGCTGTCTGGCCTTCCTGCCTCTCACCTGTCTCCCCTACAATCTATCCTAAACGCTGCTGCCACAATCACTCTATTCTTTCCTAAATCTGTCTCAGTGTCTCCCCCGCTGAAATCCCTCAAAGTGTCTCAGTGTTTCCCCTGCCTTCCTATCAAATCCCGCATCTCGGACTCAATTCTCCTTCGCACTTTTAAAGCTTTACACTCTTCTGCCCCTCCTTACATCTCAGCCCTAATTTCTCTCTATGCACCAAACCAACTCATGCGTTCCGCTCAAGGACGTCTTCTCTCTACCTTTCTCACTGACTGCCCCACACCTCTGGAATGCCCTTCCCCTCAACACCCGACTAGCACCCTCTCTATCGACCTTTAAGACCCACCTTAAAACACACCTGCTTAAGGAAGCTGATACTATACACCTGATACATAAAGCTTGGCCCCTTGCAGACGCACTTACCAGAATGCCCTCCTACTGTTTCTGTACGTTCCCCCTACCTACCAATTAGTTTGTAAGCTCTTCGGAGCAGGGACTCTTCCTAAATGTTACATTTTTATGTCTGAAGCCCTTATTCCCATGTTCTGTTATTTGTATTATTTGTTATTTATATGATTGTCACGTGTATTACTACTGTGAAGCACTATGTATATTAATGGCGCTATATAAATAAAGACATACATACATACATACATACATACATACATACATACATACATACATACAGTACATATGTCAAGTGCTGTCAATTTCGGTGCACCAAAATAAACATATTAGAATGTGTGTCACAGATGGTGCAGATAGACATTTCTGGTTAGTATACTGGTGTAGAAAAGTGCAATTTAAAATTATATGTCCAATGCACCAATTTAGTCCTAAAAAGGCCCCTTACTGCCGCTGAAGTGTCTTTTAAAGGAGCAATCCAGGCCATTTTTTTTCTCTCTTCATTTTAGTTCATTTTTTAATACAGGATTGAAGCAGGGGGTCTCCTGAGCTGAATCCCATTTATTTCAGCTCCTGGGACCCCCTGCTTCCAGAGATGCTTACCTCTGTCGTGGGTGCCGGTATCTCTCGGCAGTTTTCTGCAGTTTAACGTTCCCGTGTCACATGGGCCAATAGGAAGTCGCACCCGGTGACATCACGGCTTCCTATTGGCCAGCAGGGCCATGATGTGAACCTTGGGTAGGCTACCTGCACCTACAACAGAGGTTAGCATCTCCATAAACTGTATGGAAAAAAAATTGATTTTTTTTTTAAACTGCTTGGTTTGCCTCTAACTTCAACTCTGGAGGTGAACGATCTTGAAATTGTATTCTTAAAAAAATGTGACGTTTAAAGCATTTTACCAATAATAACATATGCAGGATTTGCAATTAAAAACACTCAGCCATGTAATAGCCTTGCTATCATTTTGAACACATTACATCATTTTAATCTAGTTTAGATCCTTGAGAAAAACTCTAAAAATACACTTGAAAGATTATAGCAAATTCAATAAGTATTGTTATTGTTAGAGTGTAGGACTTATATAAAACTAAGGAGACAAAGTAGATGCATTTTCAAAGTTGCAGTGAGTAGAGCTGAATTTGAAGCAGAAAAACGTCAATGTTAGACATTTTAAAGAATTTATGTAAAAAAAAGTTTTTACGTCACTTAACAGAAAATGATCAGAATATTCACAACACGTCAGTTTCAACTGATTTCTTGCGCAACGCGCGCACTCACCCGCACCCCACACGGATGCGATCACTGCCTTAAGGCAGTCTGATCGCTCAGCGTACAGACGCCTTTGCACGGTCTGCGGCGTCATGGCCCCAGCCTAAGGGTGAAACAACGGAGTACAATAGACCTAGAGAGAGTCCTAAATCAGCCTTCTTTCATTGTTCAAAAAGGGTGTGATATATTTGTTTCTATCAGAAAATAAGCAGCCCGCACAACAATAAGGCGAACTTCACACGGAGAACTATCACAACAAAGAGCCTGTTTTACTTCACTTGTAGGTACTCAATAATTGGAATGTATCAGGGAGAATTTACTAAATCCAGTAAACAAGCCTGTGCAACCATTATCTCTAGATCACTTTACCTTATAGCACATGCCTGTAGCTCCATCTAGTGGCAATTATAAGTAACAAATAAATATTCACTGTTCTCCACTTAATACATTCTGGAAACACAAGGCGATTATGCTTTTAATTAGTTAACCAAGTATTTGAGCGCAGAAAGAATAAAGGGTTCAGACGGATTACAAACAGACAACAACCTTTTTCCTGTGGGTAAAACACAGCAAAAAAAAATGAAAACTATTTCAAATTCTATTGTTTCCCCTCTCATTACAAGCAGCAATCCACGTCAAAATGGTCATGTCTTTTTTTACATACTGGTCAGCGTTGGGTTCTATAAGAAACAGGGTTCCACGGAATTTCCAAGATATATTTATTGCCAACAAATTGACTGACGTTTCGGCCACAATTGGCCTCTCTCAAAGCAGAATGGCATAATACTAAAAAGTCCCGGATACCAACTTCTTATAGCCCCAACACCAGGTGTCCCATATCTCCAATCAGCACATCAATATCCAGCGACGTCGCTCAGCTTCTGATCCTTCCTGTGTTAATCCCCAGCTTGTTCCTCATTGGTGGAGGGATGGAGGACACAGGAAGGATCAGAAGCTGCGCGACGTCGCTGGATAATGATGCGCTGATTGGAGATATGGGACGCCTGGTGTTGGGGCTATAATAAGTTGGTATCCGGGACTTTTTAGTATTATGCCATTCTGCTTTGAGAGAGGCCAATTGTGGCCGAAACGTCAGTCAATTTGTTGGCAATAAATGTATCTTGGAAATTCCGTGGAGCCGTTTCTTATACTTTCCATTGTAAGCTGGATCAGCAGAGAATCCTGAACCAGGAGCACCGGTAGCTGTATCGTTTTTTTATTATTATTGTCATGTGGTGTGCAGCTTTTCCCCTTTAGCAGCTTTGGGTTCTCCCCAATTCCTCAGATAATTACCGTTACAGTTGCCAGTGCCCCTCCTGTAATATCGATGCTAGCTGCCGTCACTGACCAATAAGAAGCCAGAACCGATGAAGTTGCTGCTCCCTATTGGCCCGTGGTACCCGGGAAACTTGAGTGGTAATTAATTTATCCAGCACAGAACCCCCGGCACCTTTACCGGTGATTATCTGGAGAGTGCCCAAAGGTGAAAATGGCACTGCTTCGCTCAGCGGACCCCTGTGGCAGGATTGGTGCTTTAAATAGCGTGAAATAAGTATATAAGCTGGCTTTAACGTAGAATGAGCAAATAACATAATCATAAATATATAATTACTTTTACTAGAGGAAATGGCAGTCTCTTTAAACTAATTCACAAGCCTACATATTTCCATGCACAAATACGTGTATATACTTACATGTATAAGTGCAATATAACTGCACTGTGCTAGATCCTCTAATGGGAAGACTCATTACGGAAAGCATGAAAATGTTATTTTATAAACGGCATCAGCATAAAAGTGTCTATTTACATAAGGGGGCTCAAGATAATTGTTTAGCGTGTTCACTATGACTAGGGTAATGATTGCTGCCAATACACCAACGATTTTAGAGCTTAGAACACAATAACCTCACAGTGTTTTAAGATGACTTTAGAGCAGAAGTTCTCAACTCCTCATGACATCTCAAGAGGTCAGGTTTTCAGGATATCCCTGCTTCAGCACAGGTGGTGCAATCAGTGGCTCAGTCAAAGATTGAGCCACTTGTGCTGAAGCAGAAATATCCTGAAAGCCTGTCCTTTTGGAGGGGTCTTGAGGACTGGATTTGAGAGCCCCTGCCTTATAGCATCTGAGTAATGCTTATAACCAAAAAGGAGGGATGTTCTCTAGAAGAGATACTTTGAAGCGCTCGCCATTCAGGGTATATAATGATCACGGTGCACAGTGTGATTGTACTTTCTAAAAGACACCAATTGGCAGATGAGTATCAAAGTTCACAAACTGGCAATTGGTTATCAGACCTCTCCGGTCTCACTGATTATATGATTATTACACTGGTTGTGTTCACAGATTTTTAGCAGAATCTTAGACCTCAATAAAGTAATACAGAAGTCAGTACATTGCAATTAAAATGCCAAGATGTGGCCCAGACCTTCAAAACTCACTCATCTGAGTTTTGGGGGGTTGATGCCTCTGTGACATGCTGCTTTCCTCAGTGTCAATTTGTGAAGGTGCTTTGAGTCAACTACCATTGCATTTACCTTTCCGCTGCAAATTTACTAGGTGGAGATCTCGTTCAATGAAACTTCAGTGCGATAAGCAGTGTTCGACAAATAGGCATAACCACACGCCTGTGGCGAGTGGATTTAGGCTGCTGGCGAACCGTGCTACGGCTCTATGAATTCCGCTGGTCGCGCCAAATTTTTATTTTAAAATAAATAAATAATCCCCCTCCCTGATTGGGTTGACGCAGGGAAGTGCGCCGGCAGGCAGCTCTGGGTTAGCCCCTTCCCCCGATCTCCTCCCCCTCCTGCCCCTAATCTCCACCCCTCCTGCCCCTGATCTCCCCCCCTGCCCCCGATCCCCGCTTGCTGCCCGGGGCAGGAGGTAGGCTGGGGGTGTCTCCGCTTGTTGACAGGGGCGGGAGGTAGTCAGCCTATGAAGAGGGTGCGGCGTCCGCTTGGGGGGGTGCTGCGGCGGCGTCCGCTTCGGGGGGGGGGGGGGGTGCTGTGGCGGCGGTGTCCGCCTCTGGGGGGGAGTGCTGCGGCGGTGTCCACCTCTTGAGGGGGGGCGCCCCCCCCCCCCCCGCCTTGCAGAGGCCATCCTGCCGTGCGGAGGGTCCTGCTGCCGTGCGGAGGCCCCTGCTGCCATGTGCGACCCCCCATGCCTTGCAGAGGCCCTCCTCCCGTGTGGAGGGCCCACTACCGTGCGGAGGCCCCACTGCTGCCATGTGCGACCCCCTGCCTTGCGGGTGAGTGTGTGTGTATGAGTGACAGTGTGAGAGTGACAGTGTGAGAGTGACAGTGGGTGAGTGTGTTACAGTGTGTGACTGAGTGACTGTGTGTGTGACTGAGTGACTGTGTGTGTGTGACTGTGTGTGTCTGTGAGTGAGTGTGTGTGTCTGTGAGTGAGTGTGTGTGTGTCGGTGAGTGAGTGTGTCCGAGAGTGTCACCATCTCTCCCTCTCCCTGTCACCCTCTCCCTGTGTCGCTCTCTCCCCGTGGCCCTCACCCTCTCCCCGTCGCCCTCTCCCTATCTTTGTCTCTCATCCTCTGTGTGTGTGTCTCTCTCTCTCTGTGTGTCTGTGTGTGTCTGTGTGTGTGTGTCTGTGTGTGTGTCTCTCTCTCTCTCTCTCTCTGTGTCTCCCTCTCTCTCTCTGTGTGTTTCTCTGTGTGTGTGTGTGTCTCTCTCTCTATGTGTGTGTGTGTCCGAGAGTGTCACCATCTCTCCCTCTCTGTCACCCTCTCCCTGTGTCGCCCTCAACCTCTCCCTGTCGCCCTCTCCCTCTCCGTGTCACCCTCTCCCCGTGGCCCTCACCCTCTCCCCGTCGCCCTCTCCCTATCTTTGTCTCTCATCCTCTGTGTGTGTCTCTCTCTCTCTCTCTCTGTGTCTCTGTGTGTGTGTGTGTGTGTGTATGTCTGTGTGTCTCTCTCTCTCTCTCTCTGTGTGTGTGTCTCTCTCTGTGTGTGTGTGTCTCTCTCTGTGTGTGTGTGTCTCTCTCTGTGTGTGTGTGTCTCTCTCTCTGTGTTTGTGTCTCTCTCTCTGTGTGTGTGTCTCTCTCTCTGTGTGTGTGTCTCTCTCTCTCTCTGTGTGTCTCTCTCTCTCTGTGTGTCTCTCTGTGTGTGTGTGTGTGTGTCTCTCTCTCTGTGTGTCTCTGTCTCTCTCTCTCTGTGTCTCTCTCTGTGTGTGTGTGTGTGTGTGTGTGTGTGTGTGTGTCTCTGTGTGTGTGTCTCTCTCTCTCTCTCTGTGTCTCTGTGTGTGTGTGTGTGTGTCTCTCTCTCTGTGTGTCTCTGTCTCTCTCTCTCTCTCTGTGTCTCTCTGTGTGTGTGTGTGTGTGTGTGTGTGTGTCTCTGTGTGTGTGTGTGTGTGTGTGTGTCTCTGTGTGTGTGTGTGTGTGTCTCTGTGTGTGTGTGTGTGTGTGTGTGTCTCTCTGTGTGTGTGTCTCTCTCTGTCTCTGTGTGTGTGTGTGTGTGTGTGTGTGTGTCTCTCTCTGTGTGTGTGTGTCTGTGTGTGTGTGTCTCTGTGTGTCTGTGTGTGTCTCTCTCTCTCTCTCTCTCTCTCTCTCTCTCTCTGTCTCTCTGTGTGTGTGTGTGTGTGTGTCTTTCTCTCTGTGTGTGTGTGTGTCTCTCTGTGTGTGTGTCTCTGTGTGTGTGTATGTGTGTGTGTCTCTCTCTGTCTCTCACCCACACTCTCTCTCTCTCTCTCTCACACTCTGGATCTCTTATTCACCCTATATATCTTTACTGCCCTATACCTACACTGCTTTCTTCCAGATCAAACTCTCGAGCTTCACACAGAAGACATCGGAATCCCCCCTAAACCAGAAGACAGGTAAGGAACACCTCCCTTCCAATGTATAACATTGCGGGAATGAAGGTACCTGGACATTGAGGGACTGCGGGTCAGGTAAGATCCCAGGCGGGATTGCTGCTTTAGATATTGTGACACGGGGGCGTCCAGGCACTAGTTATGTGGTTCAGGAAACTAGTCATTCACATCTGGCTTTTGTTTCTAGATAACACACACACACACACACACACACACACACACAATTGTAGTATAATGTAATACAATAAATAAACTAATGTCAAAAATGAATGTTGTTCTTACTAGGAATTTATTCATTTATTTGTTTTTAAAAAGCGGGGCTGGGGGCAGGGCTAGGTGGCGAGTAGATTTTTGGGTGATTTGTCGACCACTGGCGATAAACATAATCAGAATGGAAGTGAAGGGATGCTTCACTTCCATTCACATCATCATGGGGACAGGCTGTGAACATTTGATCTCTACTGAAGCAATCATATGGTCACATTCCCAACATTCTGGTGCTGCTGGACATTCGGCACCAAAAGCTTAACGAATGATGCAGGGAAATCATTATAGCATTGGTCAAGACAGTATTATGATGTAAAGGCTCAACTTTGCTCTATGTAACTGTCCCCTGTGTTACTGTGTCTTGCATCGTTTTCCTTGAAAGATCGGTGGAAGGTATTGTGTGTGTGTATTTATTACGTTTATACCTGCATATACTCATGAGGCGAAGTGCAAGTTAACCATATAAAATAATGAGCTCCCCTGTTTATTCACAGCTCTAACGTGTCTTTCACCTCTGTGCCCAAGAGATCAGTGTTCCATGTAAGAGACTAAAACAATAACTTTCATAACATTTGACACCAATTCTGATAAACAAGAGAAATGTCTTACAGCTTCATAAAAGGAGTAAATTGTATCCTCTTGGATCAAATACAGCAGGCGTGTTAAAAATCCTTCCAGGTTGCATTCTTTTATTTTATTTTTTGTCTTCATGTATGCAGCATTTGGTTACCTATAAGGAAAAATAATTACCTACGCTGTGATCCACCAGCAAAGATCAGGCTCCCTGGGTTCACTATGAATCTATCCTGCAGTCAGTGGAACGCAACAACTACAATATAACCTTATATGACCACGGGTAACAAATTGTGGCTGAGGTGAAACATTCAATTCAATGCTTTATTGCTAACGGACACATACACACACCTACACAATGTGGGAATTGAACATTAATACATTTTATATAATACAAATGCAGGAATCAAATTCAGGACCTTATACTGGTACCAAGTCTTTACCTCTACACCACAGCCTTGCTGTGACAAAACAGACTCTATAAATATACTTAATCTCTATAGCACATTGCAATGGACTGTACTGTGTACTATGTAAAGTACACCACAGTCCCTGTGGTGTAGAGGTAGAGAATTGGTACTAAGATATGAAAGGTCCTGGGTTCGATTACTTTATGATATGGTATAAATTATAAGAAAATTAAAATAATAGTTTATAAATTATTTTATAAATTATTATTTTATTTATAAATTATACCATATACAGGAATCAAACCCAGGGCCTTTCATATACTGATACCAATTCTCTACCTCTACACCACAGGGATTGTGTGATGTCACAGACTCCAAAAACAAACTTAACATATACACAGTACACAGTGCAGTCCATTGCAATGTGCTGTAGAGGTTAAGTATACACCAAGCTTTTTTTGGGACTAACATGAGATGAGGGCTCTTCATAGATGAATAAATGGGGTCATTTATCAAAATCACCTGGGTATGCAACAGGGGCAAAACTACTGCAGCATTTTTACTAAAGAAGAAACCCCCATTGCTCTCCATGTTAATGTCTTTTCTGGAGGTCTCATTATCAAAGTCTTTTGTATGTAAACCTAGAGCAAAAAAAAGATTTTTCAAATAAAAGGAAAGCAATTGAACTTTTCTTTCATAAATGTGGTTCATTTTTACACTAGTTTTGCCACTGAGAGACATTGATATAAAGACCCATATATTTATTTCTATAAGAAATGTCCTGACAAAGGCTTCAGCAGCTGAAACTGAAATGTAAAAAAAATCATTCAGTAGTAGTGTTAAAGAGTATGAAATGCGTGAATATCTACAAATCTTTGCTGAATATGTATTTATGGGCTGGAACTATTCTCCATCAATTAAAAGAAACATTTTATGGTCTAGGGGATTCTCCTTAAAGTGACTATATTGCAACATAAAGCAGTTATGATTGTAACTAAAATGATTGGCCCATATTTATTCAACACCATAAGACACCTAACGTCAGAAGACACTTTAAGGCCCATTCAAATAATGGAGCCGTAAGGTGTCTTCCAGCGCAAGAGGGTGTGTGGTAGCCTGCTCCCTACGATCCAAGAGTTGCAGCTTATGGTTCTTCTGGGCACCCTCAATGTTCTAAGGAAGAACATCTTCTCAAAGAGATCTACAGTGGAGGAGGCCTCTTGTTAGTTCATACTATCAGTCAGCGGTGCACAAAGTGGGGGGCGCGACCCCCAGGGCGGTGGGAGATTTTGCTGGCGGGTGGCGGGGGCAGTTGCAGAGCTCCCGTGCTCTTCGCCCAGGCATTTAAATTAAATGCCAGGGGATCACGTGAGGCCCCTGCAACTGTTTACTTACCGGGATTCAGCCGGCTGTGTTGTGTCACCATGGCAACAAATTACGCCGCGGCCCCCACAGCGTCATCTGACGCGGATAAAGGTAGGCGGGGGGGGGGGGGGCGAGAGCCGGGGGAAGAGAGAAAGGGGGGCGCTATAAGTAACTCTGGCAACTCACAAAATGAACACGGCAGACCTGATAAAAGCCTTTATTTTGGAGATACATTATGCCTTTAATTTTAGAGATAAAAAGCTTGCATGTACATACTGTAACTACATATCAAGTATAATTTTAAAGCCACAAAATGTTCATTCTTAGGTGTGGCAATGGTTCTCTCCCACACATAAAATGCTGCCAAGTTATTGTGGTGGTCTTGTATTGTGCTGGACACATGTAGATTAATGACAGAGCGACTGCCAGTTTCACCGTAGAAGTAATAGTTGAAACATTTGCTGTTAGATTAATTTCCATTTGATATTGTGCTGACCTTTGCAGTGACCGACACAAAGATTTGACTCCTGCAGAGCAAACATATTTTACTGCTGATTCTGGCATTGCATCGAGTTTGCATATCTCATATATCAGATTCCTAAACCTAGTCTTATCAGTCAAGGACACATACAAGGCTAGTACATTTGACATAATATGATACACTGCTAAACCTGTACCAAATATCCTTCCTCCAACACTGTTTTATGATAAGATGTATAGAGAGCTATGTGTTAAGATAATAAAAGGCATTTTTCATTGGTAGACGGATGCAGAGAGATTTTGATTTGATCTTGTAGGGTCAGTGTTCTTACAACAGTGACACAATAAACATCAAAAAAGGATGTATCAGTTTTGTATCTCGTCACCCTTTCCCTGTTCGAGTGAAACGATAAATTGTTTAAAAAAAAAAAAATCTATCTACCTGTGTCCACACAATCCTCATTCCAACTATGGAAAGAGAAAGGCATCACATGTTTGGATCAGCTGATCAACAGGAATTTATGAAATTCCAGGAATTTGCAGAAAAGTGGGACATCCCCCAAAACTTGCTACACTCCTTTTCATATAGACAGATCATCGGCTGCTGCAAAAAATAAAAATAAACTATAAAATAGACATATTGCAAAACAACAAAATTGACAACCATTTCAACCCAGATAGTCAAAAAAAAAAACACACTCTATCAGAACTGTACGGAATTATAAGAGATAAGGACTTGGAAAACACACGCCAATACTCTTAGGGCTTGGAAATTGGATTTTCAGGAGATACAAAACATGGAACAGCTGATAAAAGGCAATCTGGGAATCCACAGACTAATACCATCAGAATCCTGGAGGGAGATGCAGTTCAAAATTACACATAGGGCATATATTGCATTCACACGACAAATACAGTAACAAGGACTGAGGATACGCCAACATGCCCAAAATGTAAGGAAACAAAGGCTGATCTCAAACATGTCTATGGACGTGTGAACACATATCAAAATACTGGGATCTAGTGCTAGGATACATAAAGCTAAAATTAAAAATGCCGTGGGTCAAGGACCCAATTCCCAATGATATTCGCCAACATAGAGAATTGGGTGTGGGGCAGACAAATTAGCAAAACGGTAACAAGACCAACGGAAGTTATACTCCTAGCAGCAAGAAAGACAATTACTGTATGTTACACTGGCTATCACCAGCCCAGCCCTCAGTGGAAAGTCTACACAATGTACTATACAAACTAATGACGATTGACAGACTTGAAACCTGCTTAGACAGAAATAGGACACTGGGAGACTTCCACATAAGGTGGGACTGGTTCTTGGAAGGGTCTAGCGTGGATATGAAAGAGGTTAGAGGACTAACGGGTTAGAGGAAATAACATGTTGAAAGACCTGGGAACCCAGAAATAGCTGAAAGCCCTGAAATGAAATGACTTGGGGAAACGTGGTAGGGGAGATGTTTTATTTGATATATAGGACAGTTTCTTATAATCAACGGCCAAGGAAATCTTTGGGAAAAGAGAGCTATGAATATACCAATGCTATTAGTTGAGAGCTGAGTTAATGTGACGGTGAGGGGGTAACCAGGCCATCAATAAAAGGTATTATGCCCGGCTGGTTACCTCTGATCCATATTTGGGGTTTTAGAGTGTCAGCTCTTGAACCTGTCTGTTGTATATGCCATGTATGTGATTGGGCAACAATAGAGAATGTATGTGTGTTTTACCTTTCATGGGGTGATAGCAAGCAGAGATTGCTAGGCTATGAGTTTCAAGGGGGGTTTAACGGAGGAAGTTTTGTCAGAATGTGTCTAGTTAGCGGCGTTCCAGAGTTGCGGGATACCCCAAAAATGTACCCGGTAATCAGGATGGATTCTCTGATACATTGAGACACACTGCTACGGCAAAATTTCCCCTTGAAAACGCTTGCCCGACTAACCGCTAGGACTCCCTGCTTCAGCACAGACCAGAAAGGTAAACGGGCCATATGGGTATGGAAACAAAAGAAAACAGCGCACAACGCCAAAAAGTGAAGCAAATTCAACAATATATTATAGAATTAAAAAGGGGGTAATATATCTGCGTACATGAAAAAAGTTGGTAAAAGGCATGTAGTGTGTATCACACTGTTTACCACTCGGCGGCTGTTAGCTGTAGATTCAGGTGCTTGCTTCCCTCTGCTGCTGCAGCTCAGTTGATTCTGGGGCAGGGCGTCAGTCTTTTCACTCCCAAGGGGATTTCCCTTCATGCAGCCAGGTTCAGCAGCTGGTACTGGGGCTCGGTGAAATCGCTCCTGCTTCCTGGCCGATATGAAGCTGCTCCTGTACCTCGGCAGGTGTATCCTCTGCAGAGGTTAAAACGCAGCTTGCTGGGGTGCCCTCAGCGTGCCACGATGCAGCAGTGGTGGATTCAATAGGGAAGTTTGAACAGTCTTACAAAGTCTCTCACAAGTGTCCAAAACAGCACACAGGATGAAATAAAAACAGGACTGGCCAATACATAGACAAAGGCCAATGTAAGCAGATATAAGGCAATAGAATGTTACATCCAACTAGTTTCGTAGAATTAACTACTTCTTCAGGGAATAATTAGGCCATTACCCAGAGGTCTTAAATACCTCACATAGATACCTTATTGGTCAACCAATTTGGGATAGACCAATGATCTATAATAGGTAATGGTCTGCGTGATAGGGAAGATGTGTAGTTTACTTTTAAAACAACAACTTTATTAACAAAAAAAACAAAACAAAACAATACCTATTTAATATAAACTTACATATAGACAAAACCTAGCATAAATAATTAAAAACATGCTGGAATAAAAGAAACACAATATTAGTCGACTTAAAATAGACACCATCATTACTTGCATAAAAAGATGTAACTAGAAAAAAGCGTAGGATAAAGAAAGGAAAACAGAGATACAGAGATAAATGATACATCCCCTAGGTACAGAGGGGTTGGTGAGCTAAAGATTCAATAAAGTGCCCAAATATCCACATCCTCATTTAACCCCTTAGGGGACATAGTATCTAACTTATGTATCCAATATGGCTAGAAATGCTAGATATATTACACTGTGTATAACCAAATATGTTCTCATACAAAAAAATAAAAGCAAATGTAATCAAGATGCATGTGTCTCTAATAAAGATATTTGTGGGGGAAAAATCTATCAAAAGCAAAATAAACTTGAGTAACATTTAACACAAGCAGATCAAATAATAAAACATTACGATTTTATTCTTGTGCTTGACACATTGCCTGCTTTATCCTTCCCATAATAACCTGCTTTATCCTTCGCCATAATAACCTGCTTTATCCTTTCCTATAATAAAGGTTTGTTGCATAATCAACAAACTAAACATTATCTTCACAGAATGGTAATTATCTGGAATATTTAAACCTATAAGATTTACATTGTAATTAATAATAATTCTGAAGGGATATAAAATAATGAGCCAGTCAGACAAATAATATGAATATGTGATTACACTAAAGATTTTTGATGATTTACAACTACAAATCCAAAAGCTATAATTGCAATAGCTTTAAAGCAGAAGTTCTTAACCAGGGGTGATTGCCGCCCCAGGGGGTGATTGAGAAGGTCCTGGGATGTGTTGAAGATTTTATTTTTTGAATATTACAAATTATCTAAACTCGAGACATCAAACATTTGTTTCCATTCTTTATTTGTTACATTTCAAATCAAAATATTGAAATGGTACTGGTATGTCATACTGTACAGTATATAAAATTATTGGTATGGGGTCATTAGGGACCTTGTTTGTACCTTAGGGGTGATTAAGGCACAAAAGGTTAAGAACCCTTGCTCTAAAGTAATACTGAAATCTTTTACAACGTTGACAAAAAATAACAGAACATTAGAGGGCAAAGTAAACTAAACCAGCAATGTCTGAAACATAACACCAAAGTCAGAAATAATATACATACAGTACATACATACGAGACACTGCTGAGATTAATCAAGGTTTCTGTATCCAAGCACTTTTTCTATTGAAAATACATGTTCCCTTTCAGAAAGTTGTCATTTAACTTTGTCACTGATAAACAACACATTTTGCAAATTACGATATATTCTTCCAAATAGATTTCCAAAGTGTCTGCCACCTACCTGCACCGAGTAATGAACTGGAGGATGTGTTTGTAGGCATTTCACCATTGTTAAGTTGCTTCACTCTTTTTAGGTGTGATTTTCCATTGTAATGGATCTGCGCCTGTGCTGCTGAGTTCAGCTGGATGTTGCACACCTCGCACAGTGAAAATAGCATCTTCTTTTTTTCATTTGTAAAGTGATAGTCTGCCCTCTCGTTCCAAGTTACTTTTTCTTCAAAGCAGCGCAACAACATGGCTGTACTCATTCTCCCGTTCTCAAACACATGGTCGGGGCTTAAAGGGCGCTTCATGTCTAGAAAACAAAACAACAATGCACGTTCATGCAGAGCTATGAAATAACAGTGGCAATGCTCCTTCTGTTGGCAACTGACTTCACTTCTCCAGAACACATACTGTACACCTTGCCTAGTTTATATTCTTCACTTTCTCAATGTACAGTAACAGCAAATAAAACTATCACTTGTGTCTCATTGTAAGTCTAGAAACTCCAAGGTGTATAGAGGAAGAAGGAAAATGACTTCTGAATGAACCAATCAGACGTGTGCTGCTGACATGGGTCAGTTGCCTAAATTGTGAGAGATAAAGGCTCCTATGTACAGTACTAAGCATAAAATAAGTAAAGAGCTAAAGACTTAACGATATACAGTAGTAAGGGGAAAGGGTAATATAGTTCATTATCATATATAAACATTGCCCGTATTCTCATATATTACATTATCCTTTGTAAAAAAATATACATTAAAAACGATAATGGCTTCCTAATTGTGTCACAGTATGTCGCACACAGCTTTTTGGCACAGAATTGGTGCATATCAAATTCAATCACAATTACGCTTGTGTGCACCTACAGTATGTCAGTGGTGGTCAACTCCAGTCCTCAAGGGCCATCAACGGGTCAGGTTTTACGGATATCACTGCTTCAGCAGTTGTTGACTGGAGACAGTTTTTATTAGGTTTATCAACCATGTTGAACTTGGTGGACGAGTTTGACGCACTTTTAATTGATTTTGGCCCACAGAAATATTATTTTTAGTACATACATTTACATGCCAAGCGCAGTCCATGTCTGTGCACTAAAAAAATAGTTTTTGACACAGCTGGAGACATGTCAGCTTTGTAAATAGGCCGGGGGGGAGGGGAAGGGAGCAACTCCAGTCCAGTCAACTGAGCCACTGATTGAGCCACCTGTGCGGAAGTGATATCGTTAAAACCTGACCAGTTGGTGAACCTTGAGGACTGGAGTTGGCTCCCATGTGAACCTTTCCATACAGCAAAATGCAAAAACCTCCCAAGTTAAAAGGTGGGGAGGGGTGAACTCTGGGAGGAGGGGCCACCTACCTCCAAACAACTGTTGCCAACTATATTATGCCTGTGAGTTTTACAGTTTTTAATACTATGTCTATATAAAGTTATCTGCCCTGTCCTTGTGTCCTCTCCTCTACTTTTTGGGATCTTCCTGTCTATATATTAATAGAGTTGATCCAAGAAGGATCAGAAAGGTTCCACCTATATTTAGCACTCCATGCTGGGTGTCAGTAAACGGACGACAATAGTTCAACAGATAATTACTGTTATTTAGTCTATTGACCCAATGGTACCGGAAAGATCATAAAATAATAAAGTTTTATTAAATTCATATATTGATTAAAAACACATATATACATTCATGCATTAAAAATTCCCATAGTGAAGTGGCTATAGGAGCAGCCGTCAATGGTAAGTATGACTCTCTACAATAGATTCTGGCTGCTCTATATGGACAGCTAAATATCTTGTGTCAAATGCTGTTCAGGTCAGCAGGTAATCAGTGGCATATGATGTTTAGTATCGCTGTGAAGGATGTAAGGAAATAAAGTGCATATATTGTACCAAAAACAGATTTGATTTGCCCTTTTTCATAAACACATTCCATGTGAAAATATATTTTCCTAAATAGGAATCTATGGTCAAATAATGTGTGTCAGATGATAACTTGATTCAATATCATATACACATAAGAAGTACTGTATATATCATCCTGCCAAGATATTATACCACAGTGATCTATGCGCTAGTGATGATATACATTTGCACTAACTGATTTGCTTCCTATTATTATATATGCAAGATATACCTATTAGGAGTATATACCTACCTTTTTCTATCGTCGGATGTACCATGACGCAAGTGTACGAGGTGGAGAAGCACACCGGAGACGTCGCTTCCGGGGTTGAGGAACTTGGACACACAGGAGAGTTTACGGTGATGTGGAAGCCCTGCGAATCCTCTACACGTGTAAGATAGAATTTATCAGCTCAGCTGATGCACATTGCCTTATACTTTCTGCCGTCCTGTGAGTGTTACTCGGGTTTTACCCAACCGGATTGGCGTTCCTGCTATTGTCCACAATCTTTTATCCATTCTAGTTATATTAAACTAATTTTATTTATAGCTTTGCTTTTGTGGCTGTTAGTCCTGTCTGTGTTTGCTTGTCCTGTTTGTTTTGTTGGTTTGTTCTGTGAGTTTATGTCTGTATAACATCATAGCTGTGTTGCACTAATCATCTTTCATTTCATTGCATGTTCCACTCCCTACGAATGAGGTTGCATCTGGTCATCACAAATCAACAGATTGCTGATCATTCCGAAATTTGAACTATCGTCACTGGATATCAAGGAATCCACCCAATTGGACATATTAGGCGCCGGTATCCCTTTATTGTTATACGCTTGTGTTCTGATTGTACCATCAGATTGTCATCAGGCTGCCTAGCTTGCCACTAGTGCCACCCTCATATTAGGGTTTTATTATTTATCTCCAATAGCGCTTTTCTACATCACCCTTTTTTTCTTATTAGGAGTATATACCTACCTTTTTCTATCGTCGGATTTACCATGACGCAAGTGTATATGATATTGAATCAAGTTATCATCTGACGAATATGGGATACACACATTATTTGATCATAGATTCCATGTGAGAATATATTTTCCTAAATAGGAATGTGTTTATGAAAAAGGGCAAATCAAATCTGTTTTTGTTACAATATATGCACTTTATTTCCTTACATCCTTCACAGCGATACTAAACATCATATGCCACTGATTACCTGCTGACCTGAACAGCATTTGACACAAGATATTTAGATGTCCATACACTACCGACACACTTTATTGAAGTGTGGTCGGTACCGCAAGCCGGGAAATCTCCCGGCTTGCTAGTGGCCGCCCTTCGGCGTGCCGCGCGTCATAGACGCGCGGTCACGCGTCATCGGGAGCGTGCGCCCCCTGCACGCGTGTCCAGGGGCTCCCCGAGGGAGCCCTGGTGTCCCGCGATCGCGGGACAGCGGCAGGGGGTTCCGGGGGACCCGGCGGACCCGGCAGCGGTAGGGAGAGTGCCCCGATCGGAGGGCGCTCTTCCGCTGCTTCGGCGCGCGCCCGTCACACTCGGGCGCGCGCCAGGCTACTGCTGCGGCACAGAACGGGCAAATGCTCGAATAAACTGTGCCGCAGCAGTATAGAGCAGCCAGAATCTATTGTAGACAGTCATACTTACCATTGACGGCTGCTTCTATAGCCACTTCACTATGGGGATTTTTAATGTATGAATGTATATATGTATTTTTAATCAATATATGAATTTAATAAAACTTTATTATTTTATGATCTTTCCGGCTCCATTGGGTCAATAGACCAAATAACAGTAATTATCTGTTGGACTATTGTCATCCGTTTACCGACACCAGGCATGGAGTGCTAAAAATAGGGGGAACCTTTCTGATGCTTCTTGGATCAACTCTGTTAATACAAGTTTATCTTTCTTCCAAGCACCTGCTTAAACTATATTTCAATTATTATTCTGATTGGATTGATATAAAGGGGATGAGACCGCTCACACCATATGTTATTAGAGCTTCCTGTCTACCCTGCTGCTGATGATCAACGACTAGAGTTGGTTACTCATAATACCAGAAAGGCCCACATTACACGCACCAAACGTGAGTAAGACTACTGAGATTTTTTGGGAATTTTTTATTCATTTTTTACCGTGTTGCACTATTGTGTGGTTTTTCTTTCTTCTATCTTTTATCATATACCTACCTGGATGCGAGTGCGCTATTGAATTTTTGCTTTTACCACCCTTGTGGATTTGGACTGAATCCACCTCAGAAGCAGCACCCAATACAGGACAACATTCGTTTATTTTTATTTTTTTCTTATACACTCCTCTTTATTATTTATTCACTGCAGTATTTCCGGTCGAACCCCTGTTCTCATAGACCCCAATATGTCCTAAAAATAGGGCAATAACAGTGCTTGTGTGTATCCCTGTATCCAGTCAAATGACATCTGCTATTTTATTTTATGTTCAATTTCTACTTGTTTGTTGGTTTTGAAAATATGGAAGAGAGGTTAGCTCCTTAAAGTGTCATTTTGAAATGTTTTTATCCAATTAAAAAAAGGTATCACAAACAACAAAGATGTATTTTCTTCCACTAATGTAGGTCTCAAAGCTGGACATTGACAGGTAGTATCTAGAGGCTCATAGCTTCTTTAACTGATAATAACATCTAAAATATTTCAACATCGCAGTGAATTAGGCTTAGTTTTAAAGTGATTAAATAAACAGTGATGCCCATAACACAATATAATATATTTCCCAAACAGACCATTTCACCACAAAGTATGTGACCATGACAAAAATGGTTAATTAAAGATAACTAGTATGAAAAAAAAAAATGTAGGCCACCACACTGGACCCTTATACTCTTACTAAAGTGGCTTGTAATATGAAGCAGGTCCCTTTGGTACTGAATGATTTGGGTCTAAAAGGATCAAAGTCCTGCATGCTGAAGTAATTATTTCCTTGTGCCAGTATTATTGGAATGTGCCCAAAACACACAGCAGATGTATAGCAGATATACAAGCCAAGTGCATTAGCACCTCTTATTTAAATGAGAATTTTAATTATATACAGGTGAGTTTGTAAAAAGTCTGAATGAAGCTGTGAAAGAGACTAGAAACAAATAGATTAACCAATGCTCCACGTGGGGTGATACCTGAGAACACACCTGCGATACATGGGAAATATGCTACTTTAAATATGTCAAGTATAGTGA
Source organism: Ascaphus truei (assembly GCF_040206685.1). Taxonomy (NCBI): domain Eukaryota; kingdom Metazoa; phylum Chordata; class Amphibia; order Anura; family Ascaphidae; genus Ascaphus; species Ascaphus truei. The sequence continues at coordinate 68,624,505 of NC_134489.1, read as the reverse complement.
AATTATTTTATTTCGCATAATTTACAGGTAGCTCAGGTGTGAACACAGGTATCCAACTATGTTGAGGATAGGTTTATCAATTTAAAGGTACATAAGTGAATGGACGCTCCTACATTCCTCCTCCCCTCTCCCCCCCCCCTTTCCTTTAAAAGTTGTATTTGAGTATCTGGACGGGAGTAACATCAAGACTGAAATAACTTTGCGTTATCCTGAAATAACATGATGTTAACCCTATGCTATG
>NC_134489.1:67911764-67976764 GCF_040206685.1 Ascaphus truei | reverse complement strand
GGGAAGAATCAAGTTCAATAGTAGCACCACAGGAGGAAGCCACAACCTCCATATTAATGACCAATTGGTTAACTGAGGAAGAAGTTCATAAGCGACTTGAAAAAATTAAAGTAAATAAGGCACCTGGCCCCGATGGCATACATCCAAGAGTTCTCAAGGAGTTAAGCTCAGTAATAGCAAAACCATTATATTTAATATTCAAGGACTCCATTTCTACAGACTCAGTACCACAAGATTGGCGTAAAGCAGATGTGGTGCCTATATTTAAACAGGGAGCTAGATCACACCCGGGGAATTACAGACCTGTAAGCCTGACTTCAATAGTAGGGAAACTACTTGAAGGTTTAATACGGGATAATATTCAGGAATACCTAATGGAAAACAAAATTATTAGTAATAGTCAGCATGGATTTATGAAGGATAGATCTTGCCAAACTAACCTTATTTGTTTCTTTGAGGAGGTTAGTAGGAATTTAGACCAGGGTAATGCAGTTGATGTGGTCTATTTAGATTTTGCAAAGGCTTTTGATACGGTTTCACACAAGAGGTTGGTGTACAAAATAAAGAAAAATGGACTCAGTAATAATATATGCACCTGGATTGAAAACTGGTTAAAGGACAGACAACAGAGGGTTGTCATAAATGGAACTTTTTCAGGTTGGGCTAAAGTCGTGAGTAGAGTACCTCAAGGATCGGTACTGGGACCCCTGCTTTTTAACTTGTTTATTAATGACCTTGAGGTTGGGATCGAGAGCAAAGTCTCCATCTTTGCTGATGATACTAAATTGTGTAAGGTAATAGAATCAGAGCAGGATGTAATTTCTCTTCAGAAGGACTTGGAGAGACTGGAAACGTGGGCAGGTAAATGGCAAATGAGGTTTAATACAGATAAATGTAAGGTTATGCATTTGGGATGCAAGAATAAAAAGGCGACTTACAAATTAAATGGAGATATATTGGGGGAATCCTTGATGGAGAAGGATTTAGGAGTGTTTGTAGACAGCAGGCTTAGCAATAGTGCCCAATGTCATGCAGTAGCTGCAAAGGCAAACAATATCTTATCTTGCATCAAACGGGCAATGGATGGAAGGGAAGTAAACATAATTATGTCCCTTTACAAAGCATTAGTAAGACCACACCTTGAATATGGAGTACAATTTTGGGCACCAATCCTAAGAAAAGACATTATGGAACTTGAGAGAGTGCAGAGAAGAGCCACCAAATTAATAAAGGGGATGGACATTCTAACTTATGAGGAGAGGCTAGCTAAATTAGATTTATTTACATTTGAAAAGAGGCGTCTAAGAGGGGATATGATAACTATATACAAATATATTCAGGGACAATACAAGGAGCTTTCAAAAGAACTATTCATCCCACGGGCAGTACAAAGGACTCGGGACCATCCCTTAAGGTTGGAGGAAAGGAAATTTCACCAGCAACAAAGAAAAGGTTTCTTTACAGTAAGGGCAGTTAAAATGTGGAATTCATTACCCATGGAGACTGTGATGGCAGATACAATAGATTTGTTCAAAAAAAGGTTGGACATCTTTTTAGATGGGAAAAGTATACAGGTATATACCAAATAAGTATACATGGGAATGATGTTGATCCAGGGATTAATCCGATTGCCAATTCTTGGAGTCAGTAAGGAATTAATTTTTCCCCTTAATGGGGTTTTTTGTGTGCCTTCCTCTGGATCAATAAGTAAGTATAGATATAGAATAAAGTATCTGTTGTCTAAATTTAGCATAGGTTGAACTTGATGGACGTACGTCTTTTTTCAACCTCATCTACTATGTAACTACGTAACAATGTGCAGGGTGCCCCAAGTGAAAAAAGGTTGAAAAACACTGCTGTACAGTAATTTGCTAGTACTCTTTGCTTGTCTAGGGATCTGTGATCTTCCATATTTTCCCATCACAGTACCATCCTTAACTTCTAGTTCCTGACCTAGGATGTTACCCTGTTCTTTTAAGCACTGGAGTGTGATATTAGGATACTTGGGATTGACAACAAAGTACAGACATGATGGTGTCTCACATATTTAAATGTTTTCTAGTAACTGGGAAATAGCCAAAACAGTGGGTGATTGCCAACTCTGCAAATTGGCCAACTTACCACCCCAACTAATGGACTTATTTGATTTGGCACTTTGAGTACCCTTACTGGGTTTCAACCATTTTGAAATTGTGGATCATATTCATCTATGATGTGTGGGAAAATATGGGATGGATTCCTGATGAGACCTCCGATTGAATTTGTAAATGGAGTTTTTAAGCTGGTGATGACACTTGATTAAAGATTCCTTTTCCTCTTGCCGTTTCCATGTTCTAGCTACTGCCTTGGCACACAATAAAAGTGAGCAGGACTGCACAATACAGAGATGAGTAAAAGTTGCCTGCATTATTGACATTATACAATAAGTTTTAAAAGTAAAGAACAATAATTTAGTCTTCTAAATTAAAATAGGTCTGTCTCTATTACAAATGTATTGTTTTTGTCAACTGGCAACAAGTTAGACTGCTTCAGACTGGTTTATAAATGAATGTCTTATCTATCTGTGTGAATATTTCCTTCCTTAAAACCCTCCATTGGTCGGTCTGTGCTACCTAGAGATATTCACAATTCCCTGTTGGGTTTGTAGGAAATCTTTTTTTCTGAGAAATTCAGTTTGTTTAAAAAAAAAAAAAAAAATTTTGAAAAATTGATGAGGGCAACTTGTGTACTTTGAGGGTTTTTTGATGGTAGCCAAAATATTTAAATTGCCACAAGAAATATTAAAATGTTTCATTTTTGTAGTGAAAATCGCTTCACTAGAAGATGATGTTAACACCTTGGCAAAACCTTGTTTTAATGACTCTTGTTCGATCTCGATTGCTCCCTTATCCTACTTTACATGAAGTACAGAAAGCCCTGGAATGCCAAAAAAAGTTTGATTTTGAGCATTCATGTTTAAGAAATGAGTTAACAGGACAAATGTGTGTAGACAAGTGGGTGCATATTTTGAGGTTTGTTTTGTTTAACATTAAGCAGGGTTTGTGTTTTTTTTTTGTTTTTTTTACTGCTTCTCCCAGACTTTTAAAATTCTGTTTGGGTGGGGGGAGGGGGAGGCGGAAAGTAGAGAGAGGCACCAGGAATTAACTAAAAACGCCTGTGAGTTTGTCACAAAAATTCACAGAAGCCAGAGGCAAAAAAATGAATATCAATAACTCTGTGTTGTGGAAGAGAAACAATTCTCCTTGGAGACAAATACGATTTATCAAGTGCTCAGTATAGCTCTATAGGCATCTTAAATGGTGTTGCTGCTTTCATTTGATTAACCAGAGACTCCTAAAAAATAAATCCCCACTACATTCAGATGTAGAAATGATGCAACAATCCTCATCTCCATTAAACCAGCAAACCTGCCTTTAAAAAAAAAAAAAAAAAAAAAAAATACGCGTTATAGGTTTTGAAGCCAGGGCTGCGCTGAACTGAGTTCATTTCAGCTCCGTGGAGCCCCTGCTACCCCAAGATACTTACCTCCTGTAGGGGGTGCTAGTAGCAGCTCCAGCTGGACTGTGGGGCTATCGAAATGGCGGCTTAAATGTTATACAGTCCAATAGGAAGCCCTTACATCCCTTATTTTTGTATTGGCCCGCGTGACTGGGACCTTTAAACCTACTGGCACCCCCTGCGGAGGTAAATATCTCAGTTAGCAGAGGGTCTCTGGCGCTGAAATTAACGTGATTTAGCTCTCTCCCCGCTGCACCTTTCTTCCTCTCTTCCCGACCCTTCTCTCTCTCTCTCCTCTTTACAGCAGATAGATGGGGAACAAATACATTCTTTTGTCTTCAGAATTAAGAAAATACATTTATTTAAAAATCCTGTGAAGGGTAATTGCTTTTGTACCATGTTTACAATTTAATCTTTTAACCACGTGATTAACCCCTTACACAATCTCAGTGGATACTGTTTTTAAGAGGTTTATTTTTATAAAAGCTTTTCATATTGGTAAATAGTAAGAAAAAGATAGTAACTCTTTACTACTGAATACAATCCCACTGATTTAGTCCTGAATGTCATATTCAAGTTGTTCTATGAACAATTCTCCTTATTAAAACCCTGTATTTATAACCGTTTCTTTGAACAGAGAACTAAGCTTCAACCTCAAGCACTTTATTCCACTGAGATATTACCCTCGCTTATAAAACCTTTTTTTAAAACCAAACATTGAAGGTCCTGCAGCAAAAAAGGGCATTAAAAAGGCCTCCTGAAGCACACTACAAACCATAATTACCAATATTATAAAATGTCAATAGCCTCATTATGTCCACTGGTAACGCTTGCCACCAGCAAGGGCAGGGGAGTTATACTTCACATCCTCCAGTCATAAGAACATTTTAAGCAGTAAATAAGAAACGGATTGTCCTTTTTCTTATAATAAAATGTGCTTCTAATCTGTTTACCATAATTCAGACTCCCCTTGTATTGCCAGCCAGGGCAACGCTGTCCCCAGGTGTCCTATTGTTTCTCCTGGACAACAATACTTGTATGGAGGGGTCCCAGAGCTTTTCTCTGGCTGCTCCCTTGTTTCTTATGTCACTGCATATTCAACAATAGTTCGCACCGCCAGAGCCCCATCTCTCCCCTTATCTTTATTAAACCTGTAATGACGGGATGGGGTTAACGGTAAAGAAAACGCTTAACTGGCAGTCCTATTCAGAGGCCCCTAAGAAATGTAATGCACAATTTATTTCTAGAGAAACAAAAGAAGCCATGGTTAGATTAGTTTAACCCCTTCAGTGCCCGAGGCTCCTGTCACCTCCGTGCCTACGGACCCTCCAGCGCTAGTGATCCTATGAACACTCCTGAGCACTCCGTTACTTGAAGGCCCGTTTTACTTGAATGGGCTGGAAGGTGTTTTGTGTAATAGCACCGCTTAGTAAATATCCACTAAAATGCCTTTGGAAAAATAACTTTTTTTCTTCATAGTCCTTACACTAAAGATTGTTTCGCTTCTCATAGTGTGCATGGTGGAAAACTTTTAGCGAGTAAGAAAGTTTGTCCTTCCAGTACGCATAAAATACACTATTTGAAATTGCCTACTGCTAAGAAAGTGTGATATTTTCAGATCTAATGTTTATTTACAGGGTTTGAAGTAGAGTTTTGCCATTGGGGAACTAAAAGTAGCATGCAGTGATCAGCAATTTTGAGTCAACCAAGTACTAAAAGTAAATGTAAAGTATTTTTGGCAAAATGCAGATGTTGCATTCCAGACACGCACACAAGTGCACGCTATGCTGCCCCTACACATTTTTTTCTGTCATTCTGTTTCCCCTGTAAATCATTTCCAGATACTATTTTACAGTGTACAGTTAATGGACCATCAACACAGGTTTTTATTTTATTTTTATGCCATCCATTTAAAGGACCAGTGATATTCCATTATCAAACATGTGATGGATAGCTCTGCTTCCAATGGCCCATTAATCACACTGGCAAAGAGAAGTATTAAGTGTTATTAGATTTCAGCTACATACCTGGATTAAAAAGTGCAGTCCCACTTAGGTGAAGTGTAATATTGATTGTGGTACAGTCTTTTTTAACAAGGTGTTAAAAAAAAATCTGCAAAAAAGTAAACTTTTGCTCATACCACCCATAGTTCAGTCTTGTTTAATAGAACTCAGTGGTAAGGTAATAAAATTGATTGATGTTAATTCCATGGTTCAGCATGAGTTAGGAAAGAGGACAATAATAAAATAGTGCAAACTCCTCAGGAACATTGTGACATCAGACATATGGTGTTATAATTGTGTTTGTGTGTAGACTTTCTATTTTCCTTGTCACAGGCTTAACTGTATAAGCAATTGTCACAGAACAGAACCACTGATGACCAAAAAACAGCGGTTCACCAGTATGTGGAGTCTATCCAGAACCCGCCCACCGGGAAAGCGCCTGCAGACGCCAAGGGTTTCCTGCTTGTGCAAAAAGTTGCCCAAAAACCTACACTGCTTAATCCTAACCTACTCTGTTAGGGTGGTAGCGTCAAAAACCAAGACCACTAGGGGTACGGAACCCAAGAATCACACTTGTATACCTGGGGTACCTCTCACCGAATCCCGGTGACCACAGGCCTTCACTGGGGCATAACGTTACTCTCTACTGGTGGTCTCTAGGGGCAATGGGACCTCCGCTAGCTCAAAGGGTCACAGGGCTCCCAGAAATCACACAGCAAAGCTAAACAATCACAGTTCACACAAATTAACAATCCTAGACTAACTCACTAGGCGGTAGCATTGCCACCAACTAGGCTATGAGGGAACCCACCCAAGAGCACTGCTCCTATACAGGGTATGTTCCCACCCACTCCTGGTAATATCTGATTCACGCAAGGAGTCAATCCCACTTCAAAGACTGCGTCCCTACCTATACTGTCAACTAGGGATCCACTGGGGATAATAGAGCCCAAGCCAAATTCCAGGGTCACAGAATTCACAGTAAATACCCTAACCCAAATAACATAACATACGATACCAAGTTACTAAAACCCACGCCATCCTGACAATAAAGCTATTAAACTAGGGTTTCATTATTGAAAGGTACAGTACACAAAGGTATATCATACAAATCGTCAACAGCAAATAAAAGTTGAGGATAGTGGAAAGATTCTTATAACTTACAAGAGGTTCAGTTACAGTCCATGGGGTGTGGAAAGGTTTCTTGGGTGGGCAGGGGGCGTGCTGCTGAGGCCATCTTCCAAGAGAGATCACAGCAAGCAATCCCTTCTCCAAGTGAATCTAAGCCAGGGGAGCAAAAACTTTTTTCCCTGGACCCCCTGCCGGCAGTTCCCCCCCCTCTTACCTCGGCGTCATGTCGCGTTGCCATGGCAATGTGATGACACGTGACCTTGTGGCGTCATTTGATGCTGCATTGCCATGGCGACACGTCTAAGAAGCCGTCGGAGCCAAGGTAAGTGAGGTTTACAGAGGCCTTCACGGCTTCCCCGGCACTTAATTTAAGTGTCTTCGGAAAGTGCGCGGGGCCTCTGTAAACCCTGTGCCCCCTCAGACAGTCTCGCGCCCCCCAGTTTGCGCACTGCTGATTTAAGGGTAGTGTGTGCTTCTTTAAGGGATTCTGGCCCCATTAGTCTATGGGCAGAAGCTACACCTATCAGGGAGCCCACCAGTAGGAGAGGTGCCAATCGGAATAAACCCTGTCAGGGTGACGTCATAGCTCGAGGGTTAGGGCTTACTTCTGGTCAATGAAGTCATGTTAACGAGGAACCCTATCCCTGATATGAGAACTCGGGAGAGTGGCTTGGGGAGGCAGAAGGGTCTGTCTATTTGTCCTGACCAGATGACCCCCCGTGGATACCCCTCTACAGCAGCACCATAGAGGGACAAAGAAGGCCCCATATGAAACCTCTCCCTTTCTGCACCCGACCCCTTACATGGCTATCCCTGTTCCCTCCATCCCGCTGCTGGAGCGCGATAGGAGGGCGGCAGGGGAGCAAGAAGGCATTCTGCGGTCTGCTGGTTGAATGGGGCATTTTACAGTGGTCATGACAAATGCCACTGGCGTTTCGCCGCTGGGACACTTTGCCACGGTGTCCGGTACGCTGCGCACCCAACCTGACCCTACAAGCCAAGCCAGGTCTGCCGCTCCGACAACTGCATTTTAAATGTCCTGCGCTGGACAGCAACCGACCCGCTACAGGCTGCTCCATCTTTAAATGTGCCACAGGGTATTTAATGTGAGCTGTACCAATAAATACCAAAGAGTTGCTTTTGGAAAGCTGAATGTGAAAATGTGTGTAAGGACACAATTCCTTAAACTTTTTGTTTCATTCTGAAACTTGATGAAAAAATCTGAAAGGGAGTTTATTGAAGTGGAGCAGAGACAGATTTTTCTGTTTAAAAAATTTCTTGGCAAAATTCTAGTGTCTTGGTGTGTTATGTTACTGTTATTTTATATGCTTTTATGTTGACAATTAAGTATTTATGCTCCTAAACCATACATTTTTGTGTGCGTTAAACATTTTCATTTGGTAAACCACAGAATCCATCATAAACCTTTTAAATTATTTGTTCAGTTAGTAGGTTTTTGTCTTTTGATTTTCCTGTTCAGATTTTGATCAACTTGAGAAATAAATGATAAACTCTTGAGGGTGAGTTCTGCAGTGTTTTTTTCTGCCTTTTTAATATGCCATTTCCAAATGGCTGCAAAAACCTTCTTTGGCAGATAGCTAATTTTGAAGGATCTCATAATTGCAAAGCATGAAATACACAATGTTACCAGCTTCCCCTTTTTTATATTTTATGTAGGGGAAGCAATTTGCGATGTACTCTCGGATGAATGACCAGCACCTGATTAAAATGTTTTAAGAAATGTATGTATAGCTTTATTTATAGAGCGCCATTAATGTACATAGCACTTCACTGCAGTAATACACGTAACAATCGTATAAATATCAAATAATACAAATAATCATGGGAATAAGGGCTTCAGACATAAAAGTAATATTTAGGAAAAGAGTCCCTGCCTCAAAGAGCTTACAATCTAATTGGTAGGTAGGGAGAACGTACAGAGACAGTAGGAAGGCGTTCTGGTAAGTGCGTCTGCAAGGGGCCAAGGTATATGAGGTGTAAAGTATCAGCCACACAGCTACTCATATGCTTCGTTAAAGAGCTGTGTTTTAAGACGGGTCTTAAAGGTGAATAGAGAGGTGCTAGTTGGATATTGAGGGGAAGGGCATTCTAGAAGTGTGGGGCAGTCAGTGAGAGGTTTTAAGCGGGAGAGGACTTTAGACACGAGGTAGAGAGAAGACATCCTTGAGCAGAACACAAGAGTCGGGATGGTGTATAGGGAGAAATTAGGGCTGAGATGTAAGAAATTGTCCTTTTATCGCCAGTTGAATTGGAAAGCAACGTGTGTGTGTGTGTGTGTGTGTGTGTGTGTGTGTGTGTGTGTATACACACACACATTAGTTATTGGTTGGTAAAATGTGTGTGAATGCTTTGTATAAAAGTTTTTAGGTTTTGAAAATGTTTCTGGAAAAATATAACATTGTTAGAAAAACAAACAATTCACAATCACGCAAAAAAAGTCGAGATATATAAACACATTGTGTATAAGGCCCTGAAAATAAATTGGAGGCATTAATGGCAAAATCGGGGGTGGCCAAAAATATAAAGAAAACTTAGGAGCCAGTCTGGATTTTTTTATTTTCCTATGGCCTTTTATAAAAAAAGTAATTTTTTAAATCTACTGACTACAAAAGAAGACATTTGTAACAGCCAGTCTTTATTAGGTATGGTATTCTTACTGTTTTGAGGCCAAATCATATTGTAATTATCTCACTATTACATTGTCAAGCTGTTTAGTATGGCAACCAACATACAGTATGACACATTTTGTAGAGAATAGGTTGCGACCTTGGACTTTAAACAGCATGATCTTTCAATTAATATGTAATATATACCTAGATGTGCCTACTTCCTTGGTCAAGTCCTGTGGTCATTAAGATTGCACCATCAGTTTATAAAAGATTAAAGCATTGTCCGCATTGACGTCCATACATAACGCATATGTCCTTAAAAAGTCACTTCCAGCAGATTTCATGTTCATTTTAATTAAGGGTTTCCCAAGATTGAAGCTTTGATGATAACAAGGCTTAATTGTGAGTGTTTTAGATATGGAGCCTATAAAAATCTTACTTGGCAATAGCAGGAGAATGATTTATACTATTTTCTCAAATCATCCTGAAGTATTAAATCACTAATCTTATTGGATTCTTGGTGAAATTGAAAGTTTGTTTTTTCAATTCAGATTAATCAAGCATTTTAAAATTAAATAATGCACAAAACTGGTTATGTAGTCTTGAGTCCAATTTTTACATAGAAATATGCATAGTAATGTCTACCATTCATAATATAATTAGTTATTTAATCATTTGACAGCAACATGTCAAGGTCATTACAGATCTGTTTTACTTGGCGTAATGTAAAGTATTTTCCAGATACAGTACAGGCATACCCCGCATTAAGGCTGCGGTCCCAGTCACCGCCACAACGTCATGGCCACGCCCCTGCAAACCCACAGCCATGCCCCCCTCCCGTCGCAAACCTTCCCTCTCCCCCAGATCGCGGTGTAGCGCTGTGCACGCGCCGCCCCCCCGCTGGGCGCGTGTGCCACAGTGAAGACTGGGGGCTCAGCCTTACGTACGTAATGGGTCCAGAGCATGTATGTAAAGCGAAAATGTATTAAAAGGGAAGCACTACCTTTTTCCCACTTATCAATGCTTCGGTACAGGTAGGGAGCCGGTATTGCTGGTCAGGACGTGCTGACAGGCGCATGCGCGAGCTGCAGTTTGCCTATTGGGCGACGGGAATCAGCACGTCACTTCTACAGCGGTCTGTAGGGCAGAATAAAGCCCAATTTATAGTGCCGGCAAAGGCGATGCCACCGATGACGAAAGTTGAACTTTAGTTTTAATTGACGTCGCTGGCGACAAGGCCAGTGATGTCACCAAGGAGGAGGGCAGCGCTCTGTGATTGGTTTAGAGACAGTCACACTTGTTTCGTGGACCATAGTTATTAACTTGTCCAGTTTTTACATTCTGTGCACGCTATATCTCACATGCGGGAACGCTGGTTATTTCCCTATATGCCTTCATTGAGAAGTTAGCCGAAGCAGCGAGTCCCCAATGGGTGTTATTACAGCCAATCCGGAGAGCCCAGTGATGTCACAATTGCCTTGAGGTATTGCAACCAGAGACGTACTTTAGTGGGAGGAGGGATTGAAGTGGAAAGACGCTTCTCGCGTACGCATACTTACGGTACATGGAGAGAGCTGTAAGATTTGCCGGTTCCAGTCTACCCCAGATCGACATCAGAAGAAGGTGCTGGGACCTTGCTGCATCGGTTGGCGTTTCAGTATTTACTCATTCATGCCCTTGTTCCTGTTTTGTTTGAGTGTGCATTTTTTACATATCCAGTTCCATGTAAATTTTTGTAATCATACTACACTATGAGTGCGCCTATTTTTTTGTTTGTTTTTTTTCTGTATGTATGTATATATAATTTGGAACAAATCAGGGCTTTGGGAAAAATGCAGATGTAAATTTACAAAATAAAAAATAGGAACCACCTTTTATTCAAAGGCAAATACCATTTTATAAAAGGACAGTATACATTATAATATGTAACTAAGGGGAGAGTAAAAGGATTTCTGCAGCTTAAAACTTTTAATTGAAAAATATGGCTATAAACGGATTACCTGATTTTAACTACATTTCTCTTAGTTTTTTTTTTTTTTAATAGTGATTTCGTCAAGTCTCTAATGCAATTTTAGAGTGCAGAATTGTGTGATTCAGCAAAAACAGCCATTCATATGAATTGTCACTTTAGTATCATTTAGCACTTTTATGGAGTTGTACTGAAGTGTCAAATACATATATCTTAACACTTCATTCAATTTCAGATCAGATTCAAATTGGGGTAATTTAAAGGCTGTAATCTTGGCTGCAGAACTGGGTTAAAACTGGATTCTCAAATGTCAGCCAAAGTGAAACTATTATTTGGTTAAGATAACTAATATTTTCATCTCCATTTAGTCCTTTCCTTTGAGTTTCGGTAAAATACAAATTCTGAGATCTTTGCTTTGATTTTGCAAATACATTTTAATGATACTACCATTTCAGATTTTTATTTTTTATTTTTTTTATTAACAAGGCCACTAATTACCCTGCACTGCAATTCAGTAGCTGATATATATATTTATTTATTTATTTAAATAAACCATTCCAGTAACCTGGTGGCATTACCCACTACAGACACACATCTCTCAGCTCTGCTTTATTTAAAAAAAAAAAAATGTATCTCCCATTTATATTACAAGCTCTTCCAGGTAGGAACTTTTTTCCTCCTAATGTGTAGTTTTCATTTGATGTAACCATTATTGTTGTGTACTAAATTTCCCTGTATTTTGTAGTACTATTAGTTGCAATACAGGTTGCATTTTTTGTTTTTGTTTTAATAAATGCAGAAGTTGGTTAGCTTTAAGAAAATGTAAATGCCCGAGATGGTGATTTGACCAGTTCTCCTGTGATCAATGGTCAAAACTTCTGTTATTAAGGTAATAATAATAATTGTTTGTTCTTGTATAGCGCTGCTAGTTTTACGTTGCGCTTAACAGAGACATTTTGCAGGCACAGTCCCTGCCCCGTAGAGTTTACAATCTAAGTTTTTGGTGCCTGAGGCACGAGGAGATGAGGTGACTTGCCCAAGGTCACAAGGAGCCAACACCGGGAATTGAACCTGCTTCAAACTTGGTCAGTGTCTTTACTCACTGAGCCGCTCCTTCTCTCAAGGAGGCTCAATATATTAAAACTCATTACAAATGTCATAAAGAGTTGGGGGGGGGGGGGGTAAAGAGCGAGAGAGGAATGCAGTAAGTATTTAATATTACAGTACATGTCACAAACATCCAGCTTTCGAGCTTACTCTCTTCCCTGCAGGGCACTAAACATTAGCAATAACGCTCCAAAACCGTCACACTACATCTCTGCTACGCTTCCACCACCAAGAATAATTGAAAGTCTTACCCTCCGGAATCCTTGGTCCTCTTAATAAAAAAAAAAACCAGTGTGGCATTTTCTGACACATTTTGCTATTCATTTCTTTAAAAGGGTAGAGTCAAGTAGGGCACAAAGACCGTCCTTCAGTTTAGATTTAATATACAAAGTGTACAGTGCTTGTTTGCAGAAAAGGAGTGTTCTAAAAACGTGTTTATATTTATATCAGCCCAATATGTAAGCTAAATACATTAAAACTCCATTTAAAAGGCATGCGTGGGGGGAAAATTCGAAATTTTCAGGACAACCAGAACAAGCAATGAAAGGGCAATATATATACTGCCTGTGAATGCTCACAAACAAAAGAAAAGCGCGCCAACGGAAGTAAAGAGAGAAAACTACTCTTGTCTTGTGCTAAGCAACACCACCAACACCAGAAGTTAATCAATATTGGGTAGAACACCTCAACTGCAATAACATATACATAAAAAAAAATATTAAAGACTGATCATACTGCACATAATACATAATTTAGTGTGATGACTTGATTCTGTAAGATAGTAAATTCAGAGGAAGGTATCATTTCTCTCCAGATTAACTTGATAAGACTGAAAACTTAGACATGTAATGACATGAGGTTTAATACAGATAAATAAAAAGTTATGCATTTGGAATACAAGAATAAACAGGCAACTTACAAATGAAATGGGGCAAAATTAGGTGAATCCTTAATGGCGAAGGATTTAGGAGTGCTTGTAGATAGCGCCTTGGCAATAGTGCCCAATGTCATGCAGTAGCTGCAAAGACAAAAACAATATTATCTTGCATTAAAACAGCAATGGATTGAAGGTAAGCATATTTATGCCACTATATAAAGCATTAGTAAGACTACACCTTGAATATGGAGTACAGTTTTGTGCACCATTCCATACGACATTAGGGAACTACAAAAAGTTCAGAGAAAAGTCACCAAATTAATAAAGGCGATGAAAAATCTGATGAGGAGAGGCTAGCTAAATTAAATTGAATTTTTAGGGGGGTGGGGGGAGTCTGATTCTGGTCCCACAGACAAAATGGTTGCCGGGGGTCTGTGAGGAGGAGCACTCGAGGTGGCTGAAAGTGGGACGGAGCAGTCATTTTGCTCCTACAAGAGGAGGAGGCAAATTGCAGACAGTGGCAGAAAGGGATCAAAAGAAAAAAGGCAAAACATCTTATCTCCCAAAATTAAAGGGGAAGCGCACAATTAAAAATTATGTGCCTCTTGAAGCTATTGATCCAAAATCTCCAGTTTAAAAGGAGCCAGTTTCATCAACTGTATATAACAGATCAATTCAAAAAGACACAACACACTGGTTTCTCGGCACTTAGTTATGGCCAGCAAACATAGTATTAGAGCTGCATATACAAGATCTTACCAGATCACCACACAACGACCATAAAAAAAAAAAAAACGGAGACTTCCGGTGACTTCACCGGGTATGGCTGAATGAAGGTGAAGCTCCCGGGACCCTCAACATAACCTGATTAAAGAGGTGCTTTTCCCAGTTTTTCAGACGAACTGATAGCTATAGACTTCCTGCGATTGCAAACAGATGTAAAAGACCGCCTGCACAATGGGTTTCGCGTTGTTTCACGGCCGCACAGCGCGAGCCTGGTCATAGTACAGATGAGCAAGATGGCGCCACAGCACGTACACCCAACAACAAAGATTACAATTAAGAATGGAACACGACAAGGCTGCTATTGTCCCCTCTTTTCTTTGCTCTAACAATTGAACCACTAGCTGCAAATATTCGAGCGAATAATGATATCCAAGGTATAGTAATTGGAAAAACAAATGATAAAATCTCTTTATTCGCAGCTGATATCATTCTAACGCTTGCAAATCCCCAGATCTCTATACCTAATCTCCAAAGAGCCCTATCAGACTTTGGGAAAATCTCAGGGTACAAAATTAATAATGATTGCTGGTTGGCCATAGAATCCCAGTATGGCAGAACACCTTCTCTGCAAACGACCTTATGGGCCCTGAACAAAAAAGAGCCACAGGTGAGGGGGTTTGAGCTGGGTCTGATGATATGCACCTGGGAGATCTGGGCCAAGTCCAAGAGTAAATTCAATCTGAAATCTACCAAGTCACAACTCACCCTACTATTTAACAACCCTAGTTTTCCTCCAGGATGCGGAACTAAACAATTTGACCAATTTTAACAAAGAATATTAGGACCATTGCCAAGCTGTTATACAATGGGACATTTCTTAGTTTCCATGAGTTTAAGATTAGATACGAAGAACCAGATCTCCATATGTTTAAATACCTTCAGATCAGGCACTCCCTGCAAAATATCTCGCCAAAACTAGAATTTTCCCCTCTCTCAAGTTTTGAATTATTGTGTAAAAAAGGAGTGTTCCAAAAAGGCCTGATCACAAAAATATATGCTGGTCTTGAGGCCTTGGTAAACACCCCTGTTCATGACTATATGCTTAAATGGGCGGCCGATTTAAACAAGAACATTGATGGAGATGATTGGGAGGATATTTGGGAGTTTGCCGCAAAGACATCTATATGTACCATTTATAAAGGAAAATATTTATAAGATTCTTTACTATTGGTACCTCACCCCAAGCCGACTGAAGCAAATTTACCCTCTGGTGTCGGATCTATACTGGAGGGGCTGTGGACAAAAAAGTGATATGCTGCATATTTGGTGGACATGTCCAGCAATACAGAAATGTTGGACACTAGTCCAAACAATTATTGAAAATACAACGGAATTTTCCATCCCGCTGGACCTTCTGACTTTTGTACTGGCAAAGCCAGTTGAGGATGTGGATCATCCGATGAGACGTCTAATATAATTTATACTGACGGCGGCCAGATGCGCTGTGGCGGCCTCCTGGAAAAAGATCGCCCCCCCCCCCACATTCAGACTGGCTGTTGAGAGAAGGATAAATGAGGTGATGCTAATGGGAAAAATGACAGCTTCTCTAAAGCAATCAACAGATGAATTTCATAGAATGTGGGAACCATGGATACAGCAGTAAATTGAGTCACACAAGTCTGACAACTGAGTTCCACAGTACTGGCAAGATAAAAATAACATATCTTAATTAATAAGAACCCAACCTGACCCAAAGTCGACTAAAAGGATAACTTGAGTACAATTCGCTAATGACTAAAAGTAGAATCCCAAAATAACGAAAGGATACCTACTGACGGATGGGTTGGCCATGGCGGGTGTGGGGGTGGGGGGTGGCTTGGATCACTACACACCCCCTCCCTCCAATCCATTTCCCCCTTCCGCCCCCCCCCTTTCTTCCTTCTCCAGTTCTTTTTTTCTTTTTCCTCTTCTTTCTCTCCTCGTCTTGTCCTCTTTTTAAAGGACATTAACCTGATATCGCTAATGGATATGACACCGAACCACCCGACCGAAACTGACACGCCTACCTCTGAATAAACGACAAGATTTACGATACCATATGGTGTGCTGAAAAGCAATTCATTGTATTTTGCAATTCTCCATGTATGTACATGAAAACATCTTATTGTATCATGCTCTGTTCAAATGTGCATGGATGTGGTTTGTAATCCGATTACCAAATAAAAATGTTTGAAATAAAAAAAACATGTTAAGCCGGCCGTCACGTCAAGGTTAGACCAAGGGAGCTTTGGGGCTTCTTGGTTTGTGTGCATGCATGCGTACAGCACATTTTAAATATGGTGTGGTGTGTTTTTAAATGTTTTAAATGCATTAGCTCACACTTAAGTTATATTGTAAAACCAAATACTACGAGTAAAAAAAAAAAGCCATATTGTTGATTTTGTAGTTACTATGAAGAGAAATCCCTAAATGGAATCGCGTGATACATTTGACGCTTCCTGCTGCATACATAACACTCTATTTCTGTTCTAAACAGCTTAATTAGGTTTTTATAGATCAAAGGCTGGAGGCAGTTACTCTTTAATAGATAGCCTCTTTAGCTTCCTGCCAGATAATCCTTTCACGAATAACATACGGTAACATTGCTTGACACTACATTACTTTAGAATGAGTATTAAAATATATTTCTTAGAGTTAAAACTATAGAATAATCCATTCTATAAAGCGTTTTTATATCACATTTTGTTACTATCAACTGCACAAATAGCATTATGCCTACATTTAAATCGGTCCTGTCACAACCTCAAATTTTGGATTCCACAATTTTAGCCTTTGTACTAGTCTTGTATCTTAATGCTTTCATGACTGTAGTGCATTACAAAATATTGTTAGGCTATTTTTTTTTACACCACAGAAGACCAAGGTAAACATTTTGTCTTTTGAGGTTTCTACATCTGTATGCATGGATTAAAAATGACCTTAACAATGAACAGGTCATTTACGTTTGTAGACAAAAATTGATGGCATTGAAACCCATAATCTAGATGCAACCCAGACTTATACACACACAATCACATTTTATATTGCATGTACATGTTTTGCCTGTATTTGGAGACTTAGAAATGTCAGGTCTATCATGGGAGGCCACACCCACCACTGGGCCCAGTACAGGAATGGCATCCGCTCCTGCGGGATCTTTCAGTAGCAGAGCAGTCAATCACACTGGCTTCCTGAAGTTGCACCTCCCCCTCACCCACGACTATGTATGCAAAATCAAACCATAAAAATAGCAGGGCACTATGTAGTCCAAATCTATGCTTCAGAAACTGCACCTTATAGAAGTTATATTTTCCTACTTTTATATTAGTTTAATTGTAGGGGCAATTAGCATCTTACTTTAGGCTACTGAAAATCTGCCTTGAGCAGTTCCGCAAAGATCATTAAACGCTGAGCATAAGAGAAGCAATAAGACGTAAGACATTTGTCAGCGCATGTGTGCCGAGCCCGGCCGCCACTGCGCATGTGCGCCGAGCCCTTCCGCCACTGCGCATGTGCGGTGTGCCCGGCAGCCACTGCGCATGTGCGCCGCACCCAGCCACCGCTGCACATCTGTGGGGCGTGACTATTGGGTTCTGCGCATGCGTCGGCCGCGCGCCCATTAGTAGCGTGACATCCTTTGCGTTATGTTTTTTCGTTAACATGCAAGGATTTTTTTCCCATGAAACAGTGTAGGTGCCAGCAAAGAAATTTCATCTTACCAACTTACCACAAAGGTGAGGAGTCCAGATGTATTGCCTGAAGCCTACTCTGTGTCGTATACCAGAGATACATTCATTGGTAGGCATTCTCCTTTATTGTTGTTTGTAAATAACTGGTGGCCGCTTATATCCCATATATCCTGCCACTATTCCCATTTTAAGGCCTGGCCCAGTTCCCGTTCCCACGGTATCATATATTTATTTTTTGTGGACATATTATCTGGAGAGAGATTCTTGTATATAGTGGAGGTAAACTTGGTTTGATCCACTGCGTTTTAGCACAGGTTCTCAAAAAAGGTACTATAAGAGAGTTCAGCTACATTGAACCCTCTGTTAATAACATTTCTGATTTGAAGATATTTATGAAAGTCTGATGTCAGAGTCCATAGAGAATCTTGACCACTTTTTTTTTTTTATTAACCTGGTTGCTGCTTCCGTTTATAATTGTAGTAGGAATTAAGTTTATGTGAATATATCACATGATTTTCAATAACTCAAAACTGGAAAAAGGAAGCCAACAATGAACATTTCTAAAAGTGCTTACGTGGTGACTTGAGAGTTGTATTTTTTGGAGTAGTAAAAATTGCAGACACACAATGCATTACTAATCAAAAAAGTTGTGTGTGCTGAGCACGCGCATTTTAAATGAAACTTGTTTGTGTCACAGATATTGTATTTGTGATGGTGATGTTTGGTGATGTTTTTAATTCAATGACAGAGATTTGAGACTATAATTTATTTTATTTATTTTTATGTCAAATTTTTATACTATCACTTGGATACATGATATAATTGACTTACGATAACTAAAGTAAGATACATATATTTTGGATTGTAAAGTATTTAAATGCTGTTACTCTCAAAAGTCTTTAATTCAATGTAAATCATAAAAATCAAAACGCAAAGAAGTTTGACTTAGAACGTGTGTGCTCTTTAAGACTTGAGTCACTGACTAATAACTGGGTCAGACACAGATCATGTTTAGTTTTAACTTTGTACCATTAAAACTGTAACCTTTTTTTCACTTTAGTACACTACAGTACTAAATTGTTAGTTCTATGTTAACCGAGAGAAATAGCAGAAGATATATTAAGACTCCTTTTAATGTAAAATATTTTTTACATTTTGTAATCTGGTCTCGGACTTCAGCTATATAGATCTGCTTACATTTTGGATTATTTATAAAGTGTGATTTAAGGACTAATTGGGTAGTGGCTGCTCTGTGTGTTTTGTGCTGACATTTATCAACGTCTTAAATGGTCAAAAAGCAAAAGACCCATTAAAGTCTTTCAGCTTAAATATTCATACAAATGTTACTTGTTTAGATTATATGAAGCTTGGTTTTTAGTCTGATCTCATTACTTGAAATACGCAAAGTCTTGGTGAATAGCCATTAACCCTCCCAGTGCTGGAGAGGCAGCAGCAGAGGGCCACGGCCACTCCATTTTGCGTGACCGCTCCATCTGCTGATGACAGAACGGAAGAGGAGTCCTCTCCAGTTACTCTTTCTGTGCGATCTTGTTCTGCGCTCCAGAACGCCATCTCCCCTACAAAAATGAATGTTTTATTTAACCATATAATTCTTATTTTATGATCTGTTACTTAAACATATTAATTTAATTATTTAAGTTTTATATTAATGTATACAGACTATTCTGGTCATATTTAAATATTCATATAAGGTTATTTTATAGTTTCCCCCTCTGTTGTACACATGCACATGGGTAAGCGTGCACGTGACCGATGCGTTGACTGACAACAGACCTTGGTGAATCTCACCCCTAAGCCTCTTGCAAAGCATGCTTTTGTAGCCTACTAAATATCATATACAAGAACTTTAATTTTCTTTGGGATTAATTCCTAATGATAGGAATTGATACCTACCTCATTAATTCTGCATATGATCTTAGAACACCATTTTAATGGCAAAGCACACTCGCATTAAAAGATCAATGTCGTCTCTGAAACCGAAAACTACTTCAGAATTTTACAAGGAAGTACTTATTCATGTATGCTTTCCTACATCAGGGGTGACTAACTTTCTTTTTTTTCTGGCATACCAATAAATGGGCACAATTATTATTTTATATGAACGGAACTTGTCCTACTGCGCTCCCCCCCCCTTTCCTCTCTCTCATTCCCTCGACCACATCTCTCACATTTCTTCTCCCCCATCTCTGACTAAATCCCCCCACTCACGCAATCCCCTCTCTCAATTCCTCATATCCTCTCATTCAAATCCTCCCTACTCCGCTCATTCGATTCTCTCCTCCTCTCTCAATCCCTCCACCTCTGCTCTCTCAATTCCCTCCAAATAATTTTACCTTGTGGAGGGAGGTCCCTGGTTCAATGGCAAAGGGAAGCTTTGGCCTCAACTTCCGGCACCATCAAGGTGCAGAGGCAAGCCCACGCAGCGCACAGAGGCCCGAAGGAGGAAACTAGTGGAGTGCCCACCCCCAGAGCTGCTGGTACCAAAGTATCACATGGCCAGGGTTGGTCATCCCTGTCCTACATCTTCAGTAGAGATTCTTGTGTTTCCCTATATTAAGTTTAGCTATCGTAAGGGATCATTCCTCCACACACTTTGCCCTACCTTTTTCCAATACACAATTGTGTGACCTGGGCTGACTGTAAATCTTGTGATGGGTTGCTGCCTGAAATCTAGGAACTCCTGTATTTCCAGGCTCATACATGAACAATCAGATGAATAGTAGTGGGACGTGGAAGACATTACATACCCTAATGCTTGTCTACTGTTGCCCTTACAAATGACAAGGTCTGTGTTTCCTGGTCTTACCCACCTTCTGAGCCTAATTCTAGCTGATGCTTAAATCCCAATGTGTATTTATTTATTTTTTCTTCTCTTGTAGCGTTTAAACGTCAGTAATCTAATTTCCGCACAGCTAGATCTCCGGAAGTAGTGGGTCCCCAGAGCTGAAATGAATGGGGTTCAGCTCCGGAGAACCCCTGCTTCAAACATGTGGGGGGAAAAACTAAATGGCATAGATTGCTCCTTTTAAGATGATTGAATGAGTGACTAATAATTTAAATTATGTGGAGTACTGTAATGGAGCTTTTACTTTGTGCCATATTGACCCGTATTGACATAGTGACCCGGTGTCATCAATCCGCGATGCAGGAAATTGTGCTGGTTCTTCTTGGAACTGCCGCATCGCAGCATCATGACTCCTGGCCACTGAGTTCGGCCCTTACAATTGAATATGCCTAATATTGATGAAGCACTGTAGCTGCTGGTTCTCGGGTGGTCATGTACAGTAAATGTGTGTTCTTTTGAAGTTGTTTAAAATGAAAAGATACTTTTGAATAAGTTCAACTTTTGAATAAGATATTTTGAGACAACATCCTCCTATTTGGTGAAACACCACCAAATATGGTTAACTGTAACATAGAGCGGTACAAAGTGCAAGCAGATGCTAGCAAACTGCCAAAAGTTTCTCTATTAATTGTATATTCTCACTCACTCCCCTCCCTCCCTCCCAATTTTTTTAAATATATATTATAATTTTGTAATAAAGTGTTACTTATGTTGTGATACAAAAATATAATGCGCTCATTAGTGGTTAATAGGTGATAAGTGATTGTGACTTAAATAAATATAATATAACCTGATTGGGATGAGGTTTTATGCCGCTGTTCAACTAGGATGGCTCAGCACACCAGGCTAAATGGAAACAGAAGGAAAAAACAGCGCAAAAAAACCATAGTGTAGTATATTAAAAAGTCTATTTATAGAATAAAGGTGAGTGTTGCACGTACATCAATATAAAAATTACACAGCATAACATGTTAGGGACATGTTACCACTCGGCGGGAACAGCAGGACACGAACAGATGTATCTGGAACGTTCTCCCTCTGGCTGCTGGTATCCAGGATCGGTAGGTACAACTCCACTTGAGAAGCCTTCCCGTGTACTGAAGATACTGCAACCGTTGGTTCGGAAGGGGTGATCTCCTGATCAGTTCCGGGTTAGTCCGCGTGTACGTGTGACGTCATCTAGTGGCGTCCCTCTGCCGGTCGCGTCTCACCACACTGATAGCGTATCGAGTGAGTAGAAAGTTCCGAGCAAGTCCCAAACAAAGCAAGTGCAATAGATTAAAGCCGCAATGGGGATAGAAAATGAAAATGAAGGAACGCGCCCTCTCCTACGCGTTTCGTATCGAAATACTTCTTCAGGGAATTCTTTCCTTTAAATTATATAATTGAATTATAAATCCTTTAAATGGTATTTAGCCAATTAAATACTCTCAATAGAAACCCTGCCAAAAGCAGTACACTTTTTGGCATGATTTTAAAACACCTTTGTGGCTGCATTTTGTGATCAATAACCCCTTGTACATTTAGATAAACTGCACATATACTTAATTACTATATGGATATATAGTATATAGTAATATTGTAGATAAATACTTTCTCTCCCCGTGTTGAACATAGAATTATGCTTTAAAGAAGCAATACAATTTAAGTAACACCTATTTTCTTTATTACGAAATAATTATTGGTGAAGTTACTGTGCAATAGGAAGCCTCAATAGATGATGTGACTTCCTATTCACCAGAGAATTGTTTCCCCTGGTCGAAGATTTAAACACTGTAAATATCGAACTGAAAAATGCAATATTTGGCTTGGGTGGACTTACCTTCCCATAAAACAAGTATGGGTTAAAAAAGAAAAAAAACTAGTTGGTAGAACAGCTTCTTTGAAGAAATAAGTAAAATCAATATATTTTGTTTATTTATTTAAAAAAAAATGATAAAGCAAAATTGGACAACTTTTTTTGCAAAATGAAACAAATAAAAAATGTTTTATGATTTGTATTCTATTGTGTGTGGAAAACCACCAAAGATGTGGTGTTGGTTTGTGTTATTTTGCTAAATACTAAACATGTATTTTAAAACAAATGTAACAATACAGCCTTAATTATTTTGGCTGTAAGGTAGTCTAAACAACCTCAATTGTCTGTAAGTTCAGACTCACATCATGTTGTACTTGTTACCTCATGGCAATAAAATAGTTATGATATTCATATAGTAATTAAGTATATGTGCAGTTTATCTAAATGTACAAGGGGTTATTGATCACAAAATGCAGCCACAAAGGTGTTTTAAAATCATGCCAAAAAGTGTACTGCTTTTGGCAGGGTTTCTATTGAGAGTATTTAATTGGCTAAATACCATTTAAAGGATTTATAATTCAATTATATAATTTAAAGGACTTCTCAATTCGTGCGTAAAATATGACGTCAATTTCACATGAAATGCTATAGCGGGCCAACATTCATTAGACCTTACTCTTGCAGTTAAGTTGTCACCAAGTGCAATAACAATTAATCAATGCTACCAGACATTTCAGAGTAGCCATTTATGAGCAGTAATAATGATTACACTTTAGTGAGTATATCTCTTAATTTCAAGAGAAAAATGTAGATATTACCTGTCGCATACGGCACACCTGTGAACACGTCATTGGCATGTGACCAGGGTTAATGCACATGGCTGACTCAAATTTCACCTACGTATGGTACCTCAAATGAGTAATATCTACCCTCAATCCGTCACAATATCTATCTTTATTCCGCCGCCGCCGCCACCACCAAAGACATATCAAATATGTAATTTAGAGCAGGGGTGCCCTAACTGGGGGGCGCAATATTATTTTGGGGGGGAGGGGGGGGAAAGCGCACGGTTGGTTACAGAGATCCTGCGCTCTTCAAGGCATTTAAATGCCGGGGAAAGGGGGGACCGTGCGAGGTCTCTGAAACCTCTACTTGCCAACATTAAGCCGGTGTCTGGACACGTAACTATGGCAAAGCGGCGCCAAATTATGCTGTGGGGATCATGTGACGTCACGGTTGCCATGGTAACGTGACATCATTTGATGCCGCGGGTCACGTGACATTACGCGACCCCGCGTCATCATTTTATGCCGCACTGGGGTAAGGGGGGGGGGGCGACAACGGAGGAGAGCAGGCAGGGGGGCGCAGCAAGAAAAGTTTGTGCACCTCTGATTTAGAGAGACTTGCGGTCCCTATTTCCTACAAATATACAAAAAGTACAGTGCTTACATTACAGAAAAAGATTATTACAAGAACATACAGTATAAAATGCAGATGGTTTCTTAAAACAGCTGCCAGCGACGTCCAAACAGAATCCTCAGAAGTGATGCATATAAAAAAGAAATTGTGCAACACAGCAATAACCTTAAATCATAAGTTGGGTAGGTGGATATATCTCACGGACAAAATTAGAGAGAAAATCACTTGTAATGATTGACCAACTGATCTAAAGACGCGTTCTCTCAATCTGATGCTCCTCCGAGTTGCAATGCAGAATGCTATTTAAAGAGATCCGAGAAGCGCATAGTATAACACAATTTATATAAACACAATGAATTAAAATAAGAAATGTACACTTGCAACTGCAGTGTAAACGCACATAGCGACCAGGGTCAGAAGCAGAGAAACTGCAGCATTTTTCTCGTGGTCTCCTGCTCCAGGCTCTCCCAATGTAGCCAATGATGTCACTTCCGAATTGGGATGATACTCCACTGATAGCACAGAGGGATCCCTCCAACATGGGAATAGACGTGGGTTGATCTGCAGGAACTGAAATGAGTAACCCTACGCGTTTGTCATGTAAGCTTGAGGGAAAATGGCTTGGTCCAATACAGCGGCTCGTCCTGCCATAAGACAATTCATGTTATTTTTAAGACCATTTGTAACCAACCTCAAGTGTCCGTTTGATTTTAAAATACTGAATATCTCTTATGACATTACCCCTTTCAGTGCCCTTATGACGTTAACTGAACGTCACAAGAGCCCGAATATGAATTACATTTTATACTTTTCTAGGAGCGATTGCATCCATATCACTTTGCAGAAGCATTGAAAGCAATGTGAATGGAGAGGAACAACCTCTTATGTCATCAGGAAATGCGTTGCTACCAAGGGATCACTTGATCGCCACTACAGAAATCCAGTGATTCTGTTGCCACTGCTGGACCTCCAGCATCGAAAGGTTGATGCCAGCAGGTTTTGTTGGTATACCGGTTTTCCTGATTATAAGGCGAGTTTTTTTCAATAAAGTTCTAAAGATAAAAGTCCATACCACAAAGTCTTATAATCAGGCTTCGCACATTTTGTGGGTCACAGTGTTGTCCTGCAACACAGTAGCAGTCGGCGCATGCACTGATGTCTTTAATAATTTTAATAATAATTCAAACATTTATTTTTGTACCACCAGGGAAAAATGCAGAATAGGTCATTGGTGTCTACTTTTTTCTTTTTTTGAACTTGGAATCCCTACCAGGACAACAACAACAAAAAATGTAAAGTTTTATTTATTTATTTATTTATAAAATGTTTTACCAGGAAGTAATACATTGAGAGTTATCTCTCGTTTTCAAGTATGTCCTGGGCACAGAGTAAAACAAATAATACATGGTTACAAATACAGTTACATAAATGAACAGGGTATACATTATATACAAGACATTGCGTGCACAGTTAAAGAAAATATATATTATGGGCGTATGAAACAGTTACAGACCAGATTAAAATGTGAGACAGCCTTAGATTTGAAAGAACTTAAACTGGTGGTGGATGTGAGAGTCTCTGGTAGGTTGCTCCAGTTTTGGGGTGCACAGTAGGAGAAGGAGGAACGCCCGGATACTTTGTTGCATGTCTTCCAAATTGAGAGAGTGCACCCATGGGAAGAACATCACTTTAGAACCTGTCTCAAAGTATTATGGTAGCAGCAGTAAAAGCAGCACACATGAGCAGGTCAGGAAAATTATCCCTTCACCTTTTCGAAAGCCAGGAAAGTATTTGCTTGATTTGTGAGTAATGGTAATTGTATGATTATGTAGGAGTAGGCAGAGCTGTGTTCATTGGGCCATTTGCCACACCAAATGCCCAACCCTAATTATGTTATTTATCACCATGTGAGTCACAAGTTTACACATGCTAATGTGTTATAGGAAATTCGTTTTAATGGTATACCTCACTGTTGGTACTGAATCAGAAACAGCTGCACACCATGACATCGTCCACATGAAGCAGCAATTCACTGTACTGAAATAAAAACTTAATTTGAGAATGTTTTGTCTTACGTTTTTTTATGCGCTCTATTTTTTTATTCTTTCCTTTTGGTGTAATGCTGTAGAGACACAGATTTGTATTCTGTTATCTGAGTGTCTCAAAAATCTCTGTAAATCCAGAAGGTTATAATAGTCGAGATGGGAGAGAATGAGGGCCTGTGTCAGAATTTTAGCAGTAGAGCAACAGAGGAATGGGTGCATTTTTGCAATACTACAGAGGAATAAACAACAGGTTCTAGTTGCATATTGAATGTGAGGGAGTGGTGAAATTTGACCCCTAGGCAGCGTGCTTGTGATACTGGGTGTATGATAGTGTTGCCCATAGTAATGTAGAAGGGGGCAGTAGGGCCAGGCTTGGGAGGAAGTATGAGGAGCTCCGTTTTTGACATGTTATGTTTGAGTCAGCGGAGGGCCATTCAAAATGATATAGCGTACAGACATTCAGAGATTTTGGTCTGTAGAGCAGGTATGGGGTTGAAAAGTAAATTTGTGTCATCAGCATGGGGTGATAGTCACCTATAGAGAGTTTGTAAAGAGAAAAGAGAAGAGGTCCCAGGACAGACCTCTTGAGTATCCCCACAAAGAGATCGATAGAGGAAGAGGTGTTCACAAATGAGACACTTAACGTACGATGGGAGAGGGAATGGTCACGTATGGCACACCTGTGAGTACGTGACCTGTATATGGGACAAGGGTTAATGCACAGGGATCTACAGTAGCTGAGACACTTTTCACCGTCGACACAGGTTCCTCAAATTAACAACTCCCCTCAATTCGTCCCAATATACTGTACCATCTGTCACGAATAGCACAATTGTGAGCACGTGACTTATATATGAAACAAGGGTTAATGCACGGCTAAACTAGCCAACTCCCCTTTCTCTGTTGCATGGTACTTCAAATAAGTAAATATTTACCTGTACTCTGTTGCAATATTATCTGCTGCCTCGACCAAAGATAAATGCAAAAAATATGTAGGATCTCTGGTTCCTGTTTACTAAAGAAAAACTATGCACTTAACACACAACTGTTGTAGCAAAATGCATCCAAAAATGTAATTTGCTCTCTACAAGGAACTGTTCAATCAGAGCCCAAAGTATTGCTTATTAAAGTTTGGCTTTAATATTAAAAAAAAGACAGTGTTTAGATTAGAGAGGTTATTACAAGAATACATTTATAATATTTATAAAAGAATAAAGTTATAATAAATGCAGACACTTTCTCCAAATAACAGGATAAAACATGAGCAGAAATCCCTATACAGTACGTTACCATATGTCGTAGGTCCTGTCTAGGAGAAAAGACACTGGAGTAGAAGAAAATTAACGTGTTCTGATCCCAAAACACACCTTTGTTAAATTCTGATTTTCATAATACCTTGGACTTATGTACTTGTCTTCTCCCATTGAAAACAATATAAGCGTTTAAAAAGTCTGCCTCAATATATTAGACCTCATAACTTTATTCCTATAATACTTGGAACAATGTGATTCATATTAACAGGATCAGGCAAGTTTGCCAAATGTAACAAGATGAATTTTGACCGGCTTGCGCCTACATTTTTGCGACAAATGGTTCTGTTCTTTGCTACCAACTAAACACGAAGGGTTTGGCCTTATTGCATCCATCTCATTGCAACTGTTGCACATGTATTTGTTAGTCTTCAGAATAGGTGTCTTCCCATGATATCTGCATATTTAATAAATTGACTCTTTGGAATACCCTTTTAGCCACGCCCCTGGAACCCTCCAAGTACTGTATATATTTGAAGGTACATTTAAAAATGCCCTGTTTATTCTAGTATCAGGAAAGCCATATTTGAATCCCATCTCTGGTAAAGCATATGCCCTTATCTCTAGATTCTAAGAGTCCTATACAACACAGGTCTGACTTTACGGGTCATACAAAAAATTATTGTATTGATTTATTTTTTCGATTTGTATTTTATTGTTTTTTCAAAGTATATAAGTGGGTAAGGGAGGAGGGTTACATAAATCAGATGGTTGGGTGAAGGGGATCCATTTCCAAGTTACAATCATTTGGAGAACATACATTTTGCATTTTCAACATTGCAGATGTCTCATTTCTATCCACACACCCACACACATACACACCCACACACATACAATCTATCAAGTATTGGGTTAGATTAGTTAGCAGTAATCCACCCATGGTTTCCATATCATCCTTCATTCATTGAACAAATTAATGGGGTCTCTGCAGTTGAGAGAGAGATTGAGCTCTGGAAAAGCCCATGCTTTGAATCCTGTTTTTAAAAAAAACCCATCTGTTAACATTTCTGGGTGGATTCCACTTTAACCCTTCAAGTGCCGGTCGGTACCAGTTATTAAAAGACCACTGATGAAGGAGCGGAAGGGGATGAGTCACAATATACAATATTTAAATACACACGAAACGTAGACAAAAGATTCACTTCTACCTATACATTGTATATTGCAGTTATCTAAACATAACCATAGAGAGATTCAATATAAAAGGGAAAACAAATCAGAGAGGTCAAGTGTTCGATACACCTTACAGGGGGACTAAATAATAGGCAATAGTTCTATAATGTTATCCACACCTGTAGACTGCATCCGGTGCAATCTCCCCTAACAAAACATGATTATTTTATTTATTATATATGTAGCTACTACGTTATGGGGCCCCTGAAGTGCCAGACCCCATGAAGTAATATTTGCATCTCGGGGCACTCAGAGGGTTAAATTGTCTGACCTCTTTCAGAAAATTGAGTGCAGAGTTTTTACTAACTGTAGGCGCCTCCGAATATGCCATATAGAGATATATAAGATTCAGGTAAGTATATAAAACAGACCAGAGTAACTTGTACATTTGACTGAAATTACATTGGTCAAATTCCTTTCTCCGATTTGTACACCGGTGAAATAGAACCACCTTCAAGATGTAGCTAGAAGTTCACTACCCAGAACTAGATTATGGGAAATATGCCGGCCATGTGCCTAATTGTAAGGACCCTTTACATTTAAACTAACAAAGTAAAACATAATTGTGTAGCTTTGTGTAATTTAGATTAGTTTGTTCTTTGATTTAGGGACAAATAATGACTTATTTTAGTTGATTCTGATGTATTGGAATTTGATCATTTACATTTTGAATGAGCAAGAGAAGTAGCGAGGCTGATGCAGAATAAATTCACTTTTTTCTTTAAGGACTGCACCAGTGTAGCTGGTACATGGATTTTGGAGAGCTCTCACATCGCTTGCCAGTCCTGGCTACATTTATATTATTATTGCAGCATTCTGGCTAAATGAATTAATTTGGTTGGGTCACATGGTTTAGCTTGTGTTTTAATTCCCCGATTGTTCATGCGATTTAATGTCAAAGTGTGAATTTGACTCTCTATTTTAGACAGATTATGATTGCCACTGCATACTGGCCCTTGTGATATTTAGTCAATTTGATTTCCTTTGTTGGCTATCCTTGCTTCCTTCTAATCCACAATAATGCTGTCATGAGTCTCTCTCCAATTTAAATCATTTAGTTTTTTTTATTTTTTTTTTTTAAATGGGGATTAGGTCTTTTACACAACCAAATTAAGAATAAACTGTCTAAAAGCAATTTCACTAGGTGGTTAGTCATTCTTGTGTAGATTATTGTGGCATGTAAAGCAAAAAAACATATTTCAACCTTCCTCTGACATCTTTTCTCTATTTGACACCTGTTTCGCATAATTCTTTGGCCCTTTGTCTAGATTTATGGTGCCCGTCTGTGCCAGTATGTCCTCTGGCTCCTAGCGTTTTTTCTTTTTTTTTAAAGCAGCAATACATGATTTTATAATTGGAACCAGAGGGTCCTCTGGTGCTGAAACTTGTGATTGAAACCCTTCGGTTTCTGAGATAATTACCCTTTTTGTGCCGGTGCTCCTCATGGGGAATCAAATGTGGGCACGTGTCGACTAATTGGGAGCTGCAACCAATGACACTGCAGCTTCTCTTTGTCTGCAGATTCTGTTAGATATATTGGCCATATTGTTTCCCCATGAGTCGGCACCGGCCCCAATGAGTACACTGGAAATTGTTTTGGAAACTGTGGGATCCCTGGCACCGAAAATAGCATGGAGAAGGCTTCCAGCCTGCAAGTTGCCCCTTCAGCAGCACTGCTTTTAGAGCATAATAATTTTGTTGGATCATGCCCAAACATGCTCCTTTAAACATACCATAAGACTGGTGGTCTGTTTGTTTTTTTTGTTTATTTTTGTATATGCATAAAATTCAGGCACTTATGTGATTCCCCATACTTAATGCACATCTTTATCCTACTATACCTGGGAAGTCTCTCCTCCTGCATTTCACTATGCCCTCCCTATTGCTTTTGCTGTTGACTGTTTCCTCAGCTCTTTGTAAATGTTTCTGTTCTCTCCAACTTCCCCACACCCCTCCTTTCCACATTTCTTTATCTCCCCTCCACCTATGCCTGTGTCCATACACTGGTCCATTATTTATACACCTCTACCCCAACAACTTCTTTACCCCTCAGTAAAAAGCACCCTACAAATCCTCTATATATACACACACTCTCTCTCTCTCTCTCTCTCTCTCTCTCTCTCTCTCTCTCTCTCTCTCCTCCTCCTCTCTCCTCTCTCTTCTCTCTCTCTCCTCCTTGTTGCTGGGGATATCTCTCCTAATCCTGGGCCCAGCCATATACACACACCTGCTCTCACCAACACTTCCCTTCCACCACCTTCCCTACTATTGGTATTAACCTATCTAATTTAATACTGACTAATCTTAAAACTCTGCTCACACATCAAGCATCCCAATGGCCTGTACTCATGGCTATTGTCCCACACCCACAGTCACTCCTACCAACCATTGTGGCCAAGCACTGCCATCTACAGCACTTATTCCTTCACCTGCTGTCTCTGTAAGTCTCCCATCATACCACTTAGATTTAAACTCTTCGGGCAGGGATTTCCTTTCCTATTGTCTGATTTTGCTGCGCTTATTGTATTATTATAATTCCGTGTACTGTATTCTTTGTGAAGCACTGAGTACACTTTTTTGGTGCTATTGTAAATAAAGAAAAACCATGATCTCTGTGTAAAAGATAGTCTCTTCATTTAGTTTTTTCTTTCTTTCAACTAGTGCTGGACCTAAGGGCGACAACATTTATGAATGGCGATCTACTATTCTTGGACCCCCAGGATCTGTATACGAGGGGGGCGTATTTTTTTTGGATATCACATTTTCATCTGATTATCCTTTTAAGCCACCAAAGGTAAGACTATATTTTTTTCCTTACTACACAACTTTGAAATTGTTTTAATAAGGTATTTAGTATCTAAGTAAGGTGTGTGTGTGTGTGTGTGTGTGTGTGTGTGTGTGTGTGTGTGTGTGTGTGTGTGTGTGTGTGTGTGTGTGTGTGTGTGTGTGTGTGTGTGTGTGTGTGTATGACAAGCACTATAATCTCATAAATATCAATTTTAATAGCTCAACGTTTCGGCTTTATCTGGAGACTTGCTTTTGAGAGAGGCTCCAGGTGGACCTGAAACGTTGTGCTATTGAAATTTACATTTTTGAGATTGGAGTACCTGTTTTTTGTTTTTTGTATTATCCCTCGGATGACAAGCACCCAGATTAAGCTACGGACTATACATACGTATATGTGTGTATATATATATATATATATATATATATATATCACAGAGCAATAAATATATAATTGAACCATTTTTAAATATTTATCAATACATAAAATCTATATCACTATATTTAGATGACTTGAAATACACCATGTTAGCCACCTCCAAACCCAGACTCACAGTATTATTATATACAGCTGAACCCCATTATAACGTGGTGCTCGGGGTCCACATAAAGAGAAGGCGTTATAACCGGGATCGCGAAATGGCCGCCGCGATCAGGAAGAGGGGTTCCGTGAGGACTTACCCGGCATCTGCAGCTCTCTCCTCTCCTATAGCAGCTAAGAATTGCACTAGCATATGAAAGATCACGGGTTCAATTCCCGCATGGTGTAGGGTTGAGGGGGGTGTATATATGTGTCTCTGCATGTATACGTTAGCAATAAAGCATTGAATGTTAAAAAAAAATTTAAAACCTTGGAGATGTTTTTAAATCGGGAGCCATGCTCAGACCGCGTTATAAGCGATCCGCGTTGTAGCGGATTGCGCTATAACGGGGTTGAGTTGTATTTATCTGTGCTAATGGGAAAGTGACCTAAAATATAGAACAGTAAACAAAGAATCCCCAATACCTGTCCAACAAGACAAATCGCCTAGTTAATTTACATACATTTTTTTTCTTCTCATAAGTATTGGTCACCCAGCTCAATCCTCCAAAACATGCCAAGACCGCAATCTAGAGGAAGTTTGTGTGAGTCCTATACCTAACTTTGTATAAGAAATTCTAATGCGCGCACACGGGAAAAAAAACACACAATTCAAAATATAACTAATTTTATGATGGGAAAATACATGGGTCAATGTTTTGGTTGCCAGTTCCTGAAGATTGTTTCTCCGGTAACCTTTTCATCACTCCATGTTTTTTTGCCATCATATGAATTGGTTATAGTTTGAATTGCATGGGTGGGCTTTCTATATTTTGTGGTTCAAATATTTACTTACCTGACACTTGGACGGTGTGACTTCTTTATTTCTCGAAGTCTGAGCTTACATGTGTAGATTGTAAGCTCTTCTGAGCAGGGACCTCCTTCCTATTGTCTATTTGTCTTAACTTATGTGTACTCTTTTTGTTCAAATTGTTTTCCCTCCCACATTGTACTACCCCACAGAATATGTGTGTGCTGTACAAATTAAAGAGAAAATATATATATTTTGTCAGATAAAACTCTTAAAATGTTAGCTACTTTATCCTCTTGAAATTGCTTTGCTTAATTTGGATTGATCCTTCAGAAAAAATTACATTTATTTAAATTGAAATGTCTATGTACTATAAAATAAATGGTATAACTTAACCTTTCAAGTTCCCCAGAGCTATTCAACGTAGGACAAGAACCACACGCTTGTGACTTTACAATGGCAGCTAATCTCATAGTCACAGAAGCTTCCGAAATGGAATATAGTGATTACATGACCCGCATCACTTTGTTTGAGGGGCCTGCTTTTTTACAAATTGTTATTTAATATCTACTCTATGGTAATGGTCAAGGGTTAATTGCTTTTTGTTGTTGTTTTTATTTATTTATTACCCTTTATTGTTGAAGGGTTATTGTAAGAGCATGTTTCTAGATCTCACAAAGTGGCTGTGACTAATTTAAACATTGCATTTGATCTGTATTTCATGATCTTTCTGTAGCTGTTTTACGAAGAATACCATTCCAATGACTCAATCCCATACCTCAGGCAATAATCTGCTACTGAATGCACATTTTAAAGCACACAAGTATTAATGTGTTCGGTCAGAATGCTGCAGTTCTATAAAATGATGTATATGTTTTAAGTGCTTGTTTGCACAAAATGTTACAATGATTTATTATAATTTTAGCCTTGCTTTTCATCATGCCCAATTTACATTCTAATCTCATTATGAATCCCTAGAGCAGAGATCTTAGACCTTTATGTGTGGGCTGCCTTTAATACATGCAACAATCCAGTATATGTTACACTGTACCATACTCAAGCTATAATACCAATAATGACAAGCTAGAACTGGAATGTAGTGTGTACATTTTGCATGGTATGTATGGTACCTTCCTACTTAACGAAATTGCAACGGATGATGGTGTGGGTTCCTATTGGCCCACGTGATGCAGGCGATTTTAAACATTTTCGTTTCCCTTGGAAGGGATGCAACCAACGGCACCTTCCACGGTAAAAAAATTTAGTAACAAAGGGGTCCCGGAGACGTAATTCCTACCGTGTACTGAACATACAATGACATCACACAAAAGGGAGTAGCTACAGGAAATCAAACCCCTCCCAAGTCTAACTTTAAACAGATATGTTCGAAATACTTAGGTGTCAGGTTTAGGTTAAAAAAAATAAAAACAACAATTACCCAGATGAAACCACAGTTCACTGAAATTAGTTCAGTGGAGGCATTGCCCATTTAAAACGCATGCTATACACCCAAGTTAAGTAACTGAATCTAAATGTGTGATTGAAAATATCAAAAAGCCTAAACATTTTTCACTCCAAATGAAGCGATCTATGATATATTTTTTTAAATTAAATATCATTACTGATTTATTTTAATTTGTGTATTAATCAACCTGTTAAAACTCTATTACATAAAAACCAGAGACAGCACATAAAACACAGACAAAGCTCAGTTTTAGCACATCCAGTGAAAATCATACACGGTACAGTGCCTAAACATATATGTATAAATATCTATTATATATATATAAATATATATTTAAAACCAGAGACTTAGAACTTTGCAACTAATATTGACAGATTTACTATAAATCATTCTTCCTGTTATTACACAGGTTATTAAGAATTTATATTAGCGTTAGGGACCCCTGAATTGTGGTCTGCCGTGACGTTGGCTCAGGGGCTTACAACAATTTTGGCCAAAAATGTCAAACTAAAAGACCATTTTACTTAATAGATATTTATACATATATGTTTAGGCACTGTACCGTGTATGATTTTCACTGGATGTGCTAAAACTGAGCTTTGTCTGTGTTTTATGTGCTGTCTCTGGTTTTAAATATATATTGCCATGCTCAGTAGCACTCCTCTGTGACATTCATATGCTTATATATATGTTGTGGTTATTTTGGGGGTTCAATAGGAGCTTGTTAGGTGTCCAGTATAACTCTATTACATAACAGAATCATAATATGGATGATATTTTCACATAAGTAGAATAGTTAATCGTTTATAGGTATATTAGTAATAATAATATATATTTTAAATAACATTTATTAATGCTCACATTGTATTTACTCTCATGAGTGGTAATTTAAACATGAGAGAAATTACATCCTGCTCTGATTCTACTACCTTACACAATTTAGTATCATCAGCAAAGATGGAGACTTTGCTCTCGATGCCAACCTCAAGGTCATTAATAAACAAGTTAAAAAGCAGGGGTGCCAGTACCGATCCCTGAGGTACTCCACTCACGACTTTAGCTCAACCTGAAAAAGTTCCATTTATGACAACCCTCTGTTGTCTATCCTTCAACCAGTTTTCAATCCAGGTGCATTATTTCTGAGTCCAATTTGCTGTATTTTGTACACCAACCTCTTGTGCGGAACCGTATCAAAAGCTTTTGCAAAATCTAAGTAGACCACATCAACTGCATTACCCTGGTCTAAATTCCTACTTACCTCCTCAAAGAAACAAATAAGGTTAGTGTAACAGGGGAAATTATCCCTGTTCAGAATATGTCGCTAATCCAGCAGTGTGTTGGTTAATTGGATCCAGCAGTTAACCAACTTGACCTGGCTGATTAGAGGTTTGTTAGAAAAGCCTGCCTTTGAGACAGGAAGGGAGATTTGTCCTGAGCTCACAGCTGAGCTGAACCAGGAAACAGACAGAGCAGAGGTTCCTGAGTCTCACAGGTGAGACTGACCGAGGGAACACAGATGTCTGGAGCTGACAAATAAGACTTCTAAACCTGGATTCTGATATATCCGGAGAAAAGGCAGCAACCCAGCAAACAGATAAGACTTTATTTTCCAATGACTGTTGTCTATATATATATCTATATGACTTGGGCTGATGAATAACTTGGGTAGCCACCCAGTTAAAAAGGGCTGTAATATAAGGATACATATATGCCAAAGTGGAGCAGGTTTTGTTTGGCTCACTATTTCTCATGTTTGCTGTGTTTAAAGCGACAGGCACAATAAAGCCTTATTTTAATTTCACCTTAAAACAGTGTCTATTGCATACCTCTGCACATGTCCTCTTACATATGGTGTCAGAAGTGGGATGAGAGGTGGCCCTTGAAGTTAAAAGGGGCCCCGGAGACTGCCTGGGAATTTTTTTGTGCTTTTTACCTGCATGCAGTCTTGCAAACAGCCTGAGCAACAAAAACAAAGATTCACCTGCAACAGAGGCACAATTAAAGGCCTACAGTACACTGCACTGAATAAAGCCACAAAACCACAGATGGACTCTTTTCCCCGATCCCAAGAGGAGAGAGACTGTGCTGAAGCAGGTAAACTTTACTTGCCTATCACAATGATGTGTAATATGGTTGTTGATAAAGGGGCTTTGCCTTCCAGCCGTTCCAGGGTTCAAGAAGCGAGTTAGCGCTCCAGAGGAGCTAGGCTTTCTTTATTGTTTTCTTTTTTTTTTAATTACGCTGAAGCAGTGAATACAGACGGTGACCCACGAGCGGTACTGATTCTGGAAGTAAAGACTGCCACACCGCATAGGACTACCAGCTGTGAATGGAGTATATGTAGAAAAGTGTGAAAGTTGATGCAAGACTGTGCTGAAGCAGGGGAACTTTTACAGACGGTGACCGACGCAAGGTACTGATTCTTGAATTTAAAATGGCCGCCCAGCTGAAGTCAAATACAGACTCTGCAAAAATGGGGAAGAAAATGTGTTCCTGGTGTTAAGAACCCCACCACACAGAGCAGTGTCCCTTCAGGCCTTATTCAGACGATGAGTGAATGCATGCACAGCACTGCTAATATTGTAAAACTTACCAAAGGGAAGAAAAAGTCTACAGAGATGCCTGTGAGAGCTGCGACCTCTACAAGCAAAATATGCCCACCTGTAGGTCTACCACAATTTGGGGTTCTAGCAAAAACGGTGGCAACAGCTGCAATAGGGCCTCCTGAGGTCAGGAAGAAAAATACACCTGGTGGCTCCAAAATGGAGGGCAAGATGCGGCATTCCTGTAATGAACCCTACCCCACGGAAGAGTGGCCCTTCCGGACCGATAAGGAGGAAGACATCTCTTATGGGGAACCCGAACCGAATCACACCCACAGAACACCCCAAGAATGGTGGTGGTGCCTGAACTCGGTACGAACCGAAAAGACCGCTCTCTATGATGACGAATGTGATCGGCAGGAGGAAGAGCGGGAACAGCAGATCGCTGAATATTTACACCACCTAATGCAACTGCAAGGAAAACATGGCGGATACAGTGAAGCTGCTGAAATTTAAAATAAAGACGCAGACCCCAGTATCCCTGATGGGACGGAGTCGTCAAAAACAAAAAGGCGGAAAAAGACAAAGAAAAAAGGGTCTTCATTTACCGTAGAAGGAACAGACACATCTGCAGATCCCGCAGAGGAAAAGGGGGTCTGAGATGCCCTGCAGCCTAGAGAAAATGGAGAATTCGTCCCGCGGATGACCGAATATCCAGAGGGCCCAAGGCAGAAGTCCTGTACCCCAAAGAAGTGTCTATCCGGTGCTAATAGTGAGAAACCCTCAACCAACCATACCAGGGAAGCGGAGCCGGAATCAGTGAGTGACGATCCCTTGACCAGCCCTGAAGATGCCCTGAATATTGCCAGGCGTGACTGTGATCTGCTCCGGGAACAATTGAAACTGGAGAGGGAAGATAATGCTGAGCTACAGAAGACTGTTCTCGCAATATACTCTGAATCCGGGACCGACTTGGAGGATCTAAGGACAGATCTAGATACAGCAAACGCTACTATTTCCGCTATGGATGGAAAACAGAGCAAATCTGAGGAGGCACTGAAAGAGATTACAGTCTTTCAGCAAGAGGTTCGCAAGTGCCATAGAGAGGTGGAAGTCTCTCAGAATGAGGTTCACACTCTCCGCATAGAATTGAATGCCTCACACCAGGAGGTCAACAGTGTCAGGACAGAGGTGGACATATCCCAGAAAGAGGTTCATACTCTCCGCACAGCACTGGATGCATCACACCACAAAATCGTCAGTTGCCGCACAAATCTGGAAGTCTCCAAAAAGGAACTTCACAGTCTCGCTGAGGAGTTGGACAATTCTAAAAAAAACTATTGTCAATCTTAATATAGATCTCAAAGTCTCTCAGAAGGAGCTTCAGACCCTCAACCTAGAGATGGAAGTCTCACGCCAGGAGACAGTCGGTCTCCAAGTAGAGGTGCAAAAATGGAAGACGGACTACAAGGAGGCCCTGAATATTACAGAGACTGGAAAAAGAGAAAATTTAAGACTAGAAAAAGAAAATTCTGAGTTGACAGACCGCGTCAATAGAAAGAATGAAAAGCTCCACGAGCTGGAAAAAATGAAGAAACTACTGGGAGGTGAAAAAGTTGAAGCAGAGCACCGACTGCAGAACCAACTACAAGGTCTGCATACACACCTCCAGAATGCCGAGGAGAAGCAGCGGACTCTGCAGGAAGAAAATCTGCAGGCTGCGAAAGAGGTACAAGCGCTGCAGGAACGTCTGAATACCCAGTGTGCCCCCACAGAGCCGTATGAGGAGCTAAAGGCCATACTGCATGTCACCAGAGCATGATTGGATGCGGAGCTTTGATACCAGGTGACTCTTTGAGAGGGAGCGGGAGAAGGCCCAGAAACTGGAGCAAGAGTTGGAGAAACAGAGAGTCTGTTCCATCCCCTTGAGTCAGTACACCAAGGAGAAAACAGATGCAGCGGCAACCTTGACGACAAAAATTACAGTGCTCCAGAATATGAAGGAGACACTGATACAAACTCAGAGAAAGCAAAGTGCGCAGATAAATTCCCTGAGAAGAGACTTGCAAGACGCACTCAAAAAACAGGGATCTCTCGCGGATGGGATTACAGTACTACAAGGACAAGTATTGACCCTGACCAAGCGTCAGTATCCCACAGCCACAAAAACCCAAAGGAAAAAGGGTACAGTGAGAGCTGGGAACACCGCTCACCTAAAAAACAAGGTTGCAAAGTCTAAACCACCTAAGCAAGCACTAGCTAAACCTTCAGTGGCCCAACAGGCAACACAAAAAGGTAGACGTGCCGAATCAAAACCAGAAAAATCCTTAGCTGGTGAAGCTGAGAAGATAGGACGTTCTCTGTAAAGGGAGGTGGAAGAGCAACTCAATCCCAAAGACGCTGAACTGGCAACTCCGTTGAGTGGAGGAAGTGCAGCAAGACAGCTTCAAGAGCGGAAAACTCAAAGGGCTAGTCCTAACTGCTCTACAGCTGTCGCCATACAGTTTATCTACAAAAAGAGGAGCGCCCGATGCAAGGCAAATCTCATGACCACGCACTCAGAAAGAAGACAATACTTGGGAAAAGTCCTCCCCGAGCGTCTGAGGAGTGCTGAGCTCCAGCACCTTCGGGAGGAGACACAAATATACTTTAGAAAGGGCTCCAATCCCAGAGGGACTGAGGGTTCTCTTCCTCCATCCATTCTCATTTAAGTCACAGAAAGATCTCGAATGAGAGTGGAAGGATGGGCTTTGGCCGTGGCAAGCCCGAGCTTCCCACAAACAAGGGAGGTATGTAACAGGGGAACTTATCCCCGTTCAGAATATGCCGCTAATCCAGCAGTGTGTTGGTTAATTTTCCAGCAGTTAACCAACTTCACCTGGCTGATTAGAGGTTTGTTAGATAAGCCTGCCATTGAGACAGGAAGGGAGATTCTTCCTGAGCTCACACCTGAGCTGAACCAGGAAACGGACAGAGCAGAGGTTCCCGTGTCTCACAGGTGAGACTGACCGAGGGAACACAGATGTCTGGAGCTGACAAATAAGACTTCTAAACCTGGAGGCTGATATAGCCGGAGAAAAGGCAGCAACCCAGCAAACAGATAAGACTTTATTTTCCAATGACTGTTGTGTATATATATATATATATATTGACAAATCACCAAAAAATCTACTCGCCACACAAACAAATCTACTCGCCACCTAGTACCAAACGTGTGCTGCTTGGGCCAATATTTACTCGCCCGGGGGTTAAATCCACTCGCCCGGGGCGAGCAAATGTATAGGTTTGTCGAACACTGTATATATATATAATCAAAAAATAAATAGATGATACCGTTCTGTGGCTAACGAAATGCTTTTATTTGTGCGAGCTTTTGAGATACACTGATCTCTTCTTCCGGCGATGTTACAATGAATGAAGCAAAAGGTATACTTGAAAACAGTGTCTCTTGGAATGTTATCTGGCTAGAGGTGTCAAAAGGTTAATGAAAGCAAGTGAAGAAAGAGTGTGTATGTGTATCAGTGTGAATAAAAATGAATGGGGAGCCCACAGTATATACAGTGCTTTACACAAGGTGTGTGTGGAGTGGGAGTGGATATAAATGGTGTGGGTGGGTGTGGAAATGTGAGAGTTTGTAGCACAACTAAAAGTGTGTGTGGATACTTAGTGGTCCCTATTGGTGTATAGGGATGGAAAAACAAGGAGTATTAGTATGTGTGAGAGACAGCTGTGTGTGCATATATATAGCACAGTGTGTACAGACATGGTCTTTAGCGCTCATGGGACGAGAGTTCACTAGTGTCAGTAATGACTCATTAAATTTCGATCTCTGTTTAGGCCACTGCTAAGTGTCCTGAACAGTTGCATAAATTTGTATTCATGCAACCGTCTCTCTTTCGGGGTTTTAAGATTACCTTTGAGTATGGCAACCCTCAGATCGTTCATCTTATGGCCAGAGTCAGAGAAATGTTCGCCAACAGGGCTGTCTCTTGTACAGCGTGTGATGCTGTGGCGATGCAGGTTCATTCTCTTGTTTAGCCCCTGCCCTGTCTCACCTATGTAGTAGCAGCCCCCTGGATATAACCGTGGATATAACCACAGAATTGTAGACCAGCAAATTCACAAAGCCACCAGAATACCAAGAAGTGATCTCCTTGAATACAAACAGAAGGAGACAAGCGACAGGGTACCTTTGGTGGTCACATATAACCCACACCTAGGAGCCCTACGCAAGATCGCCAGGAAACTACAACCCATCCTCCAGGAAGATACAAGACTGCAACAGGTCTTCCCTGAAGCACCCTTATTATCATACAGACAACCCCATAATCTCAAGAATATTATGGTGAGGAGTAAAGTATTCAGCAGTACAACTGAATGCGGGACAAAACCATGCCAGGACCCAAGATGCAAAACCTGCGCAATGCTCTACACAGCGGACACAATACAAATACCACACGGGAATACAAAATCAGAGGAAGGTTCACCTGTTCTTCCAGCAATGTCGTGTACCACATCATGTGCATGAAATGCCCAGAGGGCTGCTACTACATAGGTGAGACAGGGCAGGGGCTAAACAAGAGAATGAACCTGCATCGCCACAGCATCACACGCGGTACAAGAGACAGTCCTGTTGGCGAACATTTCTCTGACTCTGGCCATAAGATGAACGATCTGAGGGTTGCCATACTCAAATGTAATCTTAAAACCCCGAAAGAGAGACGGTTGCATGAATACAAATTTATGCAACTGTTCAGGACACTTAGCAGTGGCCTAAACAGAGATTGAAATTTTATGAGTCATTACTGACACTAGTGAACTCTCGTCCCATGAGCGCTAAAGACCATGTCTGTACACACTGTGCTATATATATGCACACACAGCTGTCTCTCACACATACTAATACTCCTTGTTTTTCCATCCCTATACACCAATAGGGACCACTAAGTATCCACACACACTTTTAGTTGTGCTACAAACTCTCACATTTCCACACCCACCCACACCATTTATATCCACTCCCACTCCACACACCTTGTGTAAAGCACTGTATATACTGTGGGCTCCCCATTCATTTTTATTCACACTGATACACATACACACTCTTTCTTCACTTGCTTTCATTAACCTTTTGATACCTCTAGCCATAAATCTCATCCACACCGGGGGAAGGAACAGCACAGATAACATTCCAATAGACACTGTTTATAGTATAGCTTTTGCTTGCTTCATTCATTGTAACATCGCCGGAAGAAGAGATCAGTGTATCTCGAAAGCTCGCACAAATAAAAGCATTTCGTTAGCCACAGAACGGTATCATCTATTTATTTTTTGATTATTTATATATATATATATATATATATATATATATATATATATATATATATATATATGCAAATATAGCTGTATGCTCATCTGCATGTCTTAGGCAGGTCTGCAACCCCGCCTTTCCCCATTATCACCCAGCATACAGCACTTCCACTGCAGCAAGGGATTCTGGGAAATGACATGCAAATGAGCACACAGTGTCACTTTTTGCCTCAATAACCATTTTTAACATGGTTCCCTATAGGCTTAAGCTTGCTGCATGGTCACAGCTTTGAGCACAGCCAGGGTTAAGGTGCATACCCAGAAAACCACCCACAGACAGCTGTTTCGACCTTGATGGGTCTCATCAGTGTGGGGTTGATTTTACTGGGAATGCAAGAGAGGCTATGGGATAGGCTAAACCATAATACTGAGTTAAGTTATGGTGAGTAAAAAAAGTGACAAAAACCCTCCACAGGAAAGCAAATATGCAAATATAGCTGTATGCTCATCTGCATGTCTTTATATATATATATATATATATATATATATATATATATATATATATATATAATCCAAAAATAAATAGATGATACCGTTCTGTGGCTAACGAAATGCTTTTATTTGTGCGAGCTTTCGAGATACACTGATCTCTTCTTCCGGCGATGTTACAATGAATGAAGCAAGGATAACTTAAAAACAGTGTCTCTTGGAATGTTATCTGTGCTTCTCCTTCCCCCGGTGTGGATGTGTTTTATGGCTAGAGGTGTCAAAGGGTAACTGAAAGCAAGTGAAGAAAGAGTGGGTATGTGTATCAGTGTGAATAAAAATGAATGGAGAGCCCACAGTATAAACAGTGCTCTACACAAGGTGTGTGTGGAGTGAGAGGGATATAAATGGTGTGGGTGGGTGTGTGTGGAAATGTGAGAGTTTGTAGCACAACTAAAAGTGTGTGTGGATACTATGTGGTTCCTATTGGTGTATATGGATGGAAAAATAAGGAGTATTAGTATGTGTGAGAGACAACTGTGTGTGCATACATATAGCACAGTATGTACAGACATGGCCTTTAGCGCTCATGGGAAGAGAATTCGCTAGTGTCAGTAATGACTCATAAAATTTCGATCTCTGTTTAGGCCACTGCTAAGTGTCCCGAACAGTTGCATAAATTTGTATTCATGCAACCGTCTCTCTTTCGGGGTTTTAAGATTACCTTTGAGTATGGCAACCCTCAGATCGTTCATCTTATGGCCAGAGTCAGAGAAATGTTCGCCAACAGGACTGTCTCTTGTTCCGCGTGTGATGCTGTGGCGATGCAGGTTCATTCTCTTGTTTAGCCCCTGTCCTGTCTCACCTATGTAGTAGCAGCCGCCTGGGCATTTCATGCACATGATGAGGTACACGACATTGCTGGAGGAACAGGTGAACCCTCCTCTGATTTTGTATTCCCGATTCTTGTGTGGTATTTGTATTGTGTCCGCTGTGTAGAGCATTGCGCAGGTTTTGCATCTTGGGTCCTGGCATGGTTTTGTCCCGCATTCAGTTGTACTGCTGAATACTTTACTCCTCACCATAATATTCTTGAGATTATGGGGTTGTCTGTATGATAATAAGGGTGCTTCAGGGAAGACCTGTTGCAGTCTTGTATCTTCCTGGAGGATGGGTTGTAGTTTCCTGGCGATCTTGCGTAGGTCTCCTAGGTGTGGGTTATATGTGACCACGAAAGGAACCCTGTCGCTTGTCTCCTTCTGTTTGTATTCAAGGAGATCACTTCTTGGTATT
This sequence comes from Ascaphus truei, assembly GCF_040206685.1. Lineage (NCBI taxonomy): Eukaryota > Metazoa > Chordata > Amphibia > Anura > Ascaphidae > Ascaphus > Ascaphus truei. Next base: position 67,933,272 of record NC_134489.1, on the reverse strand, counting down.
CTGGTGGCTTTGTGAATTTGCTGGTCTACAATTCTGTGGTTATATCCACGGTTTATAAAGTCTGATCTCAAGGCTTTAATCCGCTGGTCTCTGTCTGCTGTGTCGGAGCATATCCGGTTGTATCGTATGGCTTGACTGTAGATGGTTGCATGTTTGGTGTGTGTCGGGTGGAAGCTGTTGTCCCTCAAATAGCTGGCTCTATCTGTAGGTTTGCGGTATACAGAAGTCTGTAGTTGGTTGTTCTTTATAGTAATGGTGGTGTCTAGAAAATGTACTTCATCTGGGGAATGGGTGATTTTGAGGTTGATGGTCGGGTGGAAAGTATTGAAGTTGTCATAGAACTGTAGGAGGTCCTGTTCGCCAGAGGTCCAAATCAGGAGGATGTCATCGATGTAGCGAAGGTATGTAAGGGGTTTCAAGTGACAGGTGGACAGAAAGTCACTTTCCAGTTTTGCGCAGAACAGATTGGCATACTGTGGCGCCATCCGAGTACCCATAGCGGTCCCGGTTGTCTGGAGGTATGTGTCATTTCCAAATGTGAAGTAGTTATGGGTCAGAATAAATTCAATGCATTTAGTCACTGTCTCTGTGAGTGGCTCCTGCGATCCCAGAAAGTATCTGCAGGCTGAAATCCCATCCTCGTGGGGGATGTTTGTATAAAGTGACTCTACATCCATAGTTGCTAGTAGTGTTCCTGTAGGGAGGGGGCCAATGGCATTATGGCCAATGGTATATATATATATATATATATATATACACACACACACACACACACATACACATCCAGCTAATTCTTAAACATGTTATCTATGTTTAATCTTTGTTTAATGTTGTTAGTCTTCAGATAGTGTGTGTGTACTAGAATTCTTTATGGATTGCTCTAAATATTGGTTCCACATTACTTTTATTATATTTTTAAGGTTTGTCCTTTGTATTTTGTTATCAATAACGTTTTTGTTGTTTTTAGGTATTGGGAAGATGTGTGGGCATATTTTGACGTCACCACGTTTTTGTATAGGGTGCGAATCATGAATCCATTTCCGGGTTCGCTTAGTATACATGCTTTGGGGAAGAGCGCGGGACCTCTGTAACCGCCGTGCCCCCCCCCACCCCAAAAAATGCTTACGTCCCCCAGTTTGCTCACCTCTGTACTAGGGGATGTTCAATGCATACCGGTTCTTTTAGGGCAGGGATACTAAACTCCAGTCCTCAAGACCCCCTCTAACAGGTAACATTTTTAAAATATCCGAGCTTCAGCATAGATGACTCAATAAGTGGCTCAGGCTTTGACTGAGCCACTGATTGAGTCACCTCTGCTGAAGCTGGGGTAGCCTTAAAGCCTGACCTGTTGGCCTCGTAGTGAATTTAGACAAGAATTTAGCAATACTGTAGTTCAGGCCTGCCCAACTCGTAAAGTGAGAAGGGCCGAACTGCTCCAAGGAAAAAAATTTGGGCCGCACGGGTTAAATCTTCATCATCATCATCTCTCCTCCAGCACCTCTCATCAATATCATCCTCATATCTCCCCCAGAACCCCTCACTATCAACCTTTACGATACTCCCCATCTATCTCTCATACCCCCATCTCTCCCTCTCCCCCTCACCCGCACAATACCCCTCCCTACATCAAACACACCATACCCCCCTCCACATCAAACACACAATACCCCCCTCCACATCAAACACACAATACCCCCTCCACATCCCCCCAGCCCATTCCATGTCAGCATCCCCCCCCACAAGTCAGCATCCCCCCATGTCTCTCTTCCCTCAATATGACACTCTCCCCCTCCTCTCTATATGACTCTCTCCCCCTCCCCTCAATATGACACACTCTCCCCCTCCCCTCAATGACACACATTCCCCCTCCCCTAAATATGACTCTCCCCCTCCCCTCAATATGACACTCACTCTCCCTCCCCTCAATATGACACTCTCTCTCCCTCCCCTCAATATGACACTCTCTCTCCCTCCCCTCAATGACACTCTCTCTCTCCCTCCCCTCAATATGACACTCTCCCCCTCCCCTAAATGACACGCTCTCCCCCTCCCCTCAATATGACACTCTCCCCCCCTGCAACTCACATCACACCCTCCCCCTGCAACTCACATCACTCTCCCCCCCTGCAACTCACATCACTCTCTCCCCCCTGCAACTCAAATCACTCTCCCCCCCCCTGCAACTCACATCACTCCCCCCCCTCTGCAACTCACATCACTCTCTCCCCCCCTGCAACTCACATCACACTCTCCCCCCCCTGCAACTCACATCACTTTCTCCCCCCCCTGCAACTCACGTCACTCTCTCCCCCCCCCTGCAACTCACGTCACTCTCCCCCCCTGCAACTCACGTCACTCCCCCCCCCCTGCAACTCACGTCACTCTCCCGCCCTGCAACTCACATTACTCTCCCCCCCTGCAACTCACATCACTCTCCCCCCCGCAACTCACATCACTCTCCCCCCCCTGCAACTCACATCACACTCTCCCCCCCCTGCAACTCACATCACTCTCTCCCCCCCCTGCAACTAACGTCACTCTCCCCCCCTGCAACTCACGTCACTCTCCCCCCCTGCAACTCACGTCACTCTCCCCCCCCTGCAACTCACGTCACTCTCCCCCCCCCCTGCAACTCACGTCACTCTCTCCCCCCTGCAACTCACATCACTCTCCCCCCTCTGCAACTCACATCACTCTCCCCCCCCTGCAACTCACATCACTCTCCCCCCTGCAACTCACATCACTCCCCCCCCCTGCAACTCACATCACTCTCCCACCCTGCAACTCACATCACTCTCTCCCCCCCCCTGCAACTCACATCACTCTCTCCCCCCCTGCAACTCACATCACTCTCCCCCCCCCTGCAACTCACATAACTCTCCCCCCCTGCAACTCACATCACTCTCCCCCCCCTCTGCAACTCACATCACTCTCATCCACCCCCTGCAACTCACATCACACTCTCCCCCCCTGCAACTCACATCACTCTCTCCCCCCCCCTGCAACTAACGTCACTCCCCCCCTCCCTGCAACTCACGTCACTCTCCCCCCCTGCAACTCACGTCACTCTCCCCCCCCTGCAACTCACGTCACTCTCCCCCCCCCTGCAACTCACGTCACTCTCTCCCCCCTGCAACTCACGTCACTCTCCCCCTCTGCAACTCACATCACTCTCCCCCCCTGCAACTCACATCACTCTCCCCCCCCCTGCAACTCACATCACTCTCCCCCCCTGCAACTCACATCACTCTTCCCCCCCTGCAACTCACATCACTCTCCCCCCTTCCCCCCCTGCAACTCACATCACTCTCCCCCCTCTGCAACTCACATCACTCTCCCCCCCCTGCACCTCACATCACTCCCCCCCTGCACCTCACATGTCAGCAGCCCCCCTCACATGTCAGCAGCCCCCTCCCCTCACATGTCAGCAGCCCCCCCTCACATGTCAGCAGCCCACCCTCACATATCAGCAGCCCACCCCCCTCACATGTCAGCAGCCCACCCCCCTCACATGTCAGCAGCCCACCCCCCCTCACATGTCAGCTGCCCCCCCCCCCTCACATGTCAGCAGCCCACCCCCCGACCAGCCTGTTTTTCACACCCACCCCTGCACCAGCCCATTTTTCACACCCACTCCCCCACCAGCCCGTTTTTCACACCCACCCCCCCACCAGCCCGTTTTTCACACCCACCCCCCTCCAGCCCGTTTTTTTACAGCCACCCACCAGCCCGTTTTTCACACACACCCACCCACCAGCCCGTTTTTTAGACACACCCCCAGCCCGTTTTTCAAACCCACCCACCCCCCAGCCCGTTTTTCTCACCCACCCCCAGCCCGTTTTTCACACACACACACACACACACACACACACACACACACACACACACACACACACACACACACACACACACACACACACACACACACACACACACACTAGATCAGCACATCCTCTCCCCGGTACTAAGCCCCGCCCCCGGCATGTCTGACCTCCAACCCGCCCCCCGGCATCCTGCTATTGAAAAAAAAATGAATCGCCGCCATTTTTTAAAAGTTTTTTTATTTTATTTATTTAATTAACTTGCGCCCGGCCGGAGTCATCGCGGGCCGCACAGAGAGGCCAGGCGGGCCGCATGTTGTGCAGGCCTGCTGTAGTTCCAAATTTTTTCTTAAAGAATGTCAGGTAGTGAGTTAACCCCTTCTCTGCCAGTGTACTGCAGGAATGGGGTTATTACGATGTCTAAAAATGTATCATTTATAAACATTTTTTTTTTAAATAAGTGGTTCACTCATTTATTTATTTTATCAAATAAATGTAAGTCCTGTGTGCCTTTCATCATTATCACCCAGCACACAGTGCTTCCACTGCAGCAAGGGATTCTGGGAAATGACATGCAAATGAGCACACAGTGCCACCTTTTGCTTCAAAACCATATAACATGGTCCCCTGTAAGCTTTGAGCACAGCCTGGGTTAAGATGCATAGCCAGTAAACCCACCCACAGACAGCCGTTTCAACCTTAATGGGTCTCATCAGTGTGGGGTTGTTATATATTTCATCTCCTGCAAGGGGAGGCAAAAAAGAAATATTTGCGCAAAGATTTTACTTGAAAATATTGAAAGTTCATTAACGAAACGAACTATGAGAATCTGGATCAGCATAAAAGAGAAACTAAAGACAATTAATAAAATGTGACTAAAAAATGGGAGCCATTTAGCTGCAAGATGGCCTTTAAAATGAATACAAAGCACAACTCAGGAGCATATTTTGTATTTGAAATAAAGTAGTTTTCAAATTCAATCTACAAAAAAGAAAAGTAAAATAAAGTAAAACAGATTGCGCTTCAAAGTTACAGTTAATGTGTCATATGGAGAAAGTATTATACTGTGATTTGCACCGAGGTACAATGTTTTTCCAAGGTATTAGAAATGGCAAACAGATGGAATTGACTTTCTAAAATGTTTTTTTTTCCTGTACTTCAATACTGCAGGAAGATTTTTTTCAATTAATATAGAAGATGAAAAGAAAAGTTTTCCCATGATAAACAGGTGATTTGGGTTTTAACAAAATAACTATTGAAACAAAATTTGAAAAGCTATGTACAGTCTTACGTTTAGCACTGTGGTAGGTACATGTTCTGCAAAGCCATACATGCTCTCATTTTAAAGGTGCAGTTCCCCCTACAGTTTTTATTTTTTTGCAAATGTTTTTATTTTTTTGCAAACATACATGGGAACCAGGGCTCCCCCGGAGCTGAAATGTGCTATTCTCAGCTTTAGGAACCTCTAGTTTCTGATATATATAAAACTGAAGTTTGCGCCTGTACCGTCCCCTTCAGTGGAAGCAAAATGGAAGTGTTACGTGGCCAGTAAGAAGCCGTGACTTGATCAAAGGGCAGCTTCCTGATGGACCCCTGTGACGCATGGCGTATGATTTCTTAATGGTAACAAAAGTTCAAGAGACAAAGGAAGTTGTTTCATGAGCTCTATTGTGTTTGTTTGATTTCAGGTCACTTTCCGTACCAGAATCTATCACTGTAACATCAACAGCCAGGGAGTCATCTGCTTGGATATTCTGAAAGATAACTGGAGTCCAGCATTGACTATATCAAAGGTTTTGCTATCTATTTGTTCCCTCTTGACAGACTGCAACCCTGGTAAGTAAATCTAAATGTAGCTGAGAACATATCTGGTGGGGTGTTTTGATACTGGTGGGTGTGTGCGTGTGTGCGTGTGTGTCACTGGGAACATTTGTATGTCTTACTTTCATTTATATGTCTTACTTTGCAATGTGTATAGGAAGCATTTTAACAGGCTGTAATCTCCATGATACTGTACATAGATCAATATGTAGGTGTTAATTATAAACACTCCAACTAGATATACATGTAATAAGGCAAGTAGATATGTGTTAAACATTCAGGATTCATACATTTTTGTTTTTTTAGACACTTGTTACATTGTGTAGAAATGTAACTGTCCTGTGATCATTTGAAAGTTAGGCTTTGTCCCTGCTGGTGCTGAGCGCGCTCATACTTGGAGAGCTCGCCAAGCATGAGCGCCGGGTGGCCTTTAAATTTTTGCAAGCACTCGCTGGGGATGGGGGGGGGGGGGGGGCGGGGTCATAAAAGAGACATACAAGGACAAAAAGCCCACACCTAAGAGTTACGCGCCAAAGTGCCTTGACAAAGTGCTTTGTCGCGAAACGCGTAGGTGTGGGCTAATTTTTTTATTTATGGGAACGCATTCTTTGTCATCATTTTTTCTATGGAAGTAGTGCTCTGTTTTTTCCTTGGCTTTTCCTATTTTTCTGATGTACCTTAAATGTAGTGTTCCTAGTTAAAAATGTGGAAGTCTTTATACTGTTTTGAAAGTGACTTTGGCTTTTGTGTATTCGTTTGCTTTGTGACTTCCTACTTAGATTTGCTTTGTTCCAGTTTGTGGCACTTACCAAAAAATTATAATTAAATTACTAGTTGGCTAAAATAGAATATTGAGCCCTTACTTTTTCTGTCCTTCATGAAACCCCATTGTCCATTGATGTTCGCTGAAAAGCAAGGCCTAAGGGTGCAAATGTATCTTTCACTGAAGAATTATTGAGCGGGCAGAAAGCAACTTAATTCACAAATGTACAGTGCTGAAAGTAGTAAATCTCCAAAAGACCTATTTTGGATATGAATGAAACCAAAATGGAAGATGGTCCTCAGTGTGTTTTATAAACAGCATTGAAACCAGTGTTTTTCGATTGAAAAGTAAAATGAATGTTGAATATGAAGTCTGTGCAGATATTAGGAAATTGATATTCTCAGCTAAATAGTCTGGTTCTTGTGAAGGACCTTAACGGCACTTGTGTTAAAAAGGATTTTGAAATGTATGAAGCGATGAGATCTAAACCGTTTAAAACCATGTGGCATACTTTTTTCTTGCATCTTATTACATTACCAAATGAAATATTGCATTTTTATTTGTTAAACTGGAATATCTAATCGTAATATCAAATGAGTGAGATAATACAATCTGTGTATAAGAAAACATAAATGGCTAATTTGTTTTGCTGTATCAAGCAAGGCGTTTCAGTCATGATCTGCTCTAAAACAACAGATTTGCTTCATTGCGTTTACTTGCAATTTTGAATTGCATATCTTTGTCTGGGTTGTAAATTGATATTTTTGCATTTGTAATTTCAGGGCAGAACAGATGGTGAAGGTTTAAATTAAAGTAACGTGTCTATTAAAATATACTCTGCCAAGTGTTTATTCATTGTTATAAGGTTTCTCAACAGTACAATACATTTGGAAGAAATGTATGTGAAGTGTCACTTTAATATACTTATGTGTAATCTATGTGCTTGTTGTATTAATACTGCAAAGAATCCGTAGTTTTAGATGGCCAAACCTAATAATGTGCACATTTAATAAATAAGCAAATTGGCTGACCACCAAATTCAGCATCGTTGGCAAAAGAAAATGTAAGATCTAGAACTCTAGAGTTGGAGTGGGCAACTGCAGTCCTCAAGGGCCACCAACAGGACAGGTTTTTAGCATATCCCTGCTTCAGCACACGTGGCTCAATTGAAGATTGTGCCACCTGTGCTGACGCAGGGACATCCTGAAAACCCTGACCTATTGGTGGCCCTTGAGGACTAGCGTTGGCCACCCCTGCTCTAGAGTCTACATATTTTTGTTTAGATATTGTGAGTTAAGTTGTGGGTTTTACCATTTTCGATTGCTATTGTTCGACTCTTTATTGTATTTTACTATGAAATGTCCTATATTCATAGTTTCACGTTGACTGCAACAAACGTAGTCATTTATTGGTTTTGTGTCTTTGAAGCTAAATGTATAAGTGAATCTGTCCCACATAATAACTATGCAAAAGGACCTTGCATATGACCCTAAAAAGGGATGTGAACTGCCTTAGCTTTTAGATTGAGAGGTTGAAAAATTATGCTTCAAGCTCTGTTATGATTGAGCAGTGTAAGATTATCAAGACCTGTAGTGTAATTACAGAAGGGGTTTATAATAAACTAAATTAACATATGCTTTAATTCAGATAACTGACGTTATTTCTATCCGATCAGGGGATTGCAAACTGCAGCATCAAATAGTCTCATCTTAAATTTGTATTAAACATCCTTTATTCTTCCAATGGGGGATGAAATTGACTAATAATAATAACTAATGTGGGTCACACAGTCAAATGTTGGAAAATTAGTAATTGTTTGTCATTGATTCCAAAAGCTCATCCATAGTGCATTAGATCAGAGGGGCTGAACTCCAGAACCCCCCCCCCGCCCCCCCCCGCCACAAGTTAGGTTTTCAGGATATTCCAACTTCAGCACAGTTACAAACAGTCCCTGCTTCCGCACAGTTGGCTCAATCAGGCTCAGTCTTTGACTGAGCCCCTGATTGAGCCACCTGTGCTGAAGCGGGGATATCTTGAAAACCTGACCTGTTGGGGGGGCTTGAGGACTGGAATTGAGCACCCCTGCATTAGAGCATAAACGGTTCATGAGTAATCCCTTTACAATTACATTACAAATGGTCCATATAAAGCAATAATGCAATGAGCCATAAAGATACTAGTTGGTGCACACAGGAAAGCAACTTTAATAGAGCCTAAAACAAGTTAAAGACGCAATTCACCCTAACTAACCTCAATTTTCTATTTCTTTTAATACAGGATTGGAACTGGGGGGAAAGGGGAGTCGGAGCTGAACCTCTCTATTTTCAGCTCCAGGCACCCCCCTGTGTTCCAGAGATACTTACTGGTGAAGTTACCAGTGTTGCATCCTGGTATTTCCATGGCCATCCAGTAGGAAGCAACAACCAATAACGTTGCCATTTTATTTCCATTGGGGGAAACCAGTAACTTCACCGGTAATATTTAGAAAACCAGGGGGTCCAAGAGCTTTAAATGGTGACATTTTGATCAAGAGGACCCACCCAGTGAAAAAATGGAGGTTGTGGGGAAAAAAAGAGGAACTGCTACTTTAAATAGTACTTGCACTTCAGCCCATGACTGAAAATATAAAACATTATGATAAAGTAGTTTATAATTAACCGTGACCTACTAACTAAATATGCAAATATCTTTTTATCTAAAATACATTTTCTCATCTTTCCAATCTATTCGATCATATGCAATCGTACAGTTAGGGTTAATATTTTTACCACAACTCATGTTTGTTTTGTTTATTAGATGGGAGATGCTGTTTGTTTTTTTATTTGTGTGGGTTGGGCATTTACACTAGTTTACATGTTCTATCTATTTGTTCTCCTCTCTTCTAGCTGATCCACTGGTCGGAAGCATAGCCACTCAGTATTTGACCAACAGAGCAGAGCATGACAGGATAGCCAGACAGTGGACCAAGAGATATGCTACATAAATTGTAGTGTGTGAAGAAGCACAAGGCATCTGTACAATGTGCAACCAATCTTTATAGCCTTTACAATACGGACTTCTGTGTATATGTTATACTGATTTTACTCTCTGCTTTTATCCTATGAAGACTGGTATACTGCCCCAAAAGGTAAATGCTATCAAGAGTAGAACTTTGTAGCTGTAGAATAGTAATGTTAAAATGCCTACTTGCAAGTCTTGCTTCTTTGGGATATCAAAACGTATTTTGTGATGTACTAAGGATACCGTTCAAAACCAAATATTATAGTGCATTTTAGCCTAATTCATTATCTGTATGAAGTTATTAAAGTTAGCTGTAGATTACTAGAAATTATGTCATTTGTATTAAACCCAGAAATATTTCCAATTATGTTGTACACGCTGTTGTGAAAAATGTTTTACCTTTGTCAGTTTGTACTGAAAGGATTTCCTTCATCCCTTTGTAGCTCAGAGAGCACCCAATGTATTATCCCAAACACAATAATAAACATGTTCCCTAAGGTGTAGTTTCTCTTTTTTTTTCAGATTTGGAGATCATTAAACAATTAAAAAAAAAAATGCGTTCATTGTAATGTAATATTACAATTGCAGTTTTGGATTATTCCTTGCAAAGTATAGGTCATCAATTACCTAGTTATGTCATTTTCTGCTATACGTATGCTATTACGGTTTTGGCTTGTGATATACAGTTCAGATATGCACATTATTCTATGGCTGAATTTATGAGAGTAGATCATGCCTTTTTAAAGTTTATTTGGTACCATGTAAAATTGCTGAATTTGAACATGGTACTCAATTGAATTCCAAGAGTGATTAAAAGACCAAGGATGAGAACCAAAAGTAAGATGGGATGAAATCAGAAAACGTAATGGAGCAACGTGGAGAAGGGAGACTTGCAACCTGAGTACCTGGAAGATCATTAGGGAGGCCTTCATTCCGCAGTAGATTGACAAGGGGTGATGATGATATGGGTGATATATAATCACCCACATCATCATCATCACCACCACCCATCACTCTTTGTCAATCCACTGTTGAATGAAGCCACTCCAATGATCTTCTAGGTACTCAGATTCCAAGCCTCCCTTTTTCCACGTTGCTCCGTTACGTTGTCTGATTTCATCCTATTTTACTTTTGGTCCTCGTTCTTGGTTTTTTGAATCACTCTTGGAATCCAGTCAAGTACCATCCTTGTCCAATGATGGTCATTTCTTCTTACAATATGTCTGGCCCACTGCCATTTTAATTTCTTCATCCTTGTTGTGATGTCAGACTTTTGTTTGGTATTCAACCCATTACATGCATGGATACATGCAGTCTGAGACCTGCATTGCTATTATAAATCAGTTTCCAATATATTTCAAGAATTGTACCATGTTCAACATTTAATCTATAAGAATATAATTTAAAGGGGTATTTCCTCTTGCCTGATTTTTTTTTGTTTTAATAAATTGAGCCTGGCAATGCAATTATCTAAGCTGCCGATCGATCGGTGAAGATCCTGCTTCCCAGGCACCCACAATGGCTGCCTATTTCCTACAGCATCCCAAGCAATCTTTATACATTACAAATGATATAACGACTTGTTGTGTGAGGTACAGCTCTCATACCAGATCCCTTTTAGTTGCACTCATAGTACATATTTAGTGTTATTTAAACATGATGAATTCATCAGAATGAATAATTCCTATAGGACAGGATGTTAAATACACCTTGTATGTACCAATGACCTGAAATAAATGTATTAAAGAAAAAATAATAAAATGTTATTTCAACAAAGACTTGTGTGTTATATTTACAATGATGGTTAAAATATAATTAAAATCCCCAAAGGGAGGAGCATCTCCAAATTACTGACCATTAATATTGTTCCCAAACATAGTTGGTGTGGGACCTGTAGGTCATGCAATTTGAAGTGGTATCATTCACAATTACAGCAGAATCTCTAGTGTTTTATAGCAGTAGTGGTGACAACATAATCACTGACAAATTCGTAGTACATTAGTATCACTACCAATACTGAGGTGTAACTAATCAGCACCTCAGAAGCAAAGTTATATTACTAAGCTGCTGTTTCTCCCACTAAGGCTAAGGCCCCGCTACCTCAGTCAGCGCGTCCACACTGCATGCAGGCGGCGCGCTGAGAGGCAATTGACCCTACCTGCGGTCCGTAGGGAGCGGGTGCTGGAACGGGGGGGAGGGGCGTGGTTTGAGCGGAGGGCTCTCGTGCTGTCCCCCCTCCCCCCCGTCGGTCCCTCTCTCACTCCCGGAGCCCCTCGCACTCTGAACTAAAGCAAGCCAGGAGTCCCAGGGGCGAATAGCACTGGAGAGAGAGACCTAGCTCTGATAGAGGGTCCCCCCTGCTGACACAGACATGCAGTTAGCTGTATGTGTGAGGACATGTCCCGGTATATGTGGCAGAGGTTACAATAAATCAACAGCGATACTCTCGCACTCTCTCAGCCCCCCACCTCCCCTCCCAGAGCAGGGGCAGCCTGCAAAACGGGCACCAGAGGAGGGGGGGGGGGGGCTATGCACGGCTGCACAGACTTCCCTCCCGTAGCTCCAGACAGTTCCCCTCCTCATTGGCTCACTGCGAGGCCACGTGACTCGTCGCCGCTTGGGATCACGATCCTCGTGTATCCCCTGCTGGCTAACGCGTCACAGTGCGCAGCGAGCCTTGCAGTGAGGAGGGACTGGGGCTGGCTCGGGAGGAACTCTGGTCTGGTGAGTGACGCGCGCGCGCCGCCGGATGCAGCGGGACCCAGGACTATGTGGGGTATAAGTCACCTTATATTAATTGGTAACCACTATTCTTACACACCTCTCTTGTGTTAGTATTTGGCAATGTGTTGATACATATTTGGTTTAAATCAAAAAGTCCAATAGTACCACTATGAATACGACCCACTATATTCATAAGTTTATGTAATATATTTAAATTTAAATAAAAAAATATGACTTTTTGATTTAAACCAAATATGTATCAACACATTGCCAAATACTAACTAACACAAGAGAGGTATGTAAGAATAGTAGTTACCAATTAATATAAGGTGTGTCTTATACCCCACTTAGTGGGAGAAAGCAGCTTAGTAATATAACTTTGCTTCTGAGGTGCTGATTAGTTACACCTCAGTATTGGTAGTGAAACTACTGTACTATGAATTTGTCAGTGATTATGTTGTCACTACTGCTATAATACACTAGAGATTCTGCTGTAATTATGAATGATACCACTTCAAATTGCATGACCTACACCAGCGGTGCGCAAACTGGGGGTGGGAGAATTTGCAAGGGGCGCGGGCTGTTGCAGAGGCCCCACGCTCTTCCCCCAGGCATTTAATTTAATGCTGGGGGAGGCGTGAGGCCTCTGTAACCTCGCTTACCTACTGGCAGCCGGGTCTTCTGCGACGCGTCGCCATGGCAACGAGCGTCAAATGACATGACTTGACCCGCAACGTCCTTTGAAGCTGTGCCTTCCGGGGAGGGGGGGGCACGAGCGCTGCGGCTCAAAGGAAGGGGGTCGCAGCTGAAAAAGTTTGCGCAGCACTGACCTACACCAACTACATTTGGGAACAATATTAATGGTCAGTAATTTGGAGACGCTCCTCCCTTTGGGGATTTTAATAAGATTTTAGCCATCACTGTAAATATAACACACAAGTCTTTGTTAAAATAATTTTTTTTTTTTTTTTTTCTTTAATACATTTATTTTAGTCGGTGGTACATACAAGGTGTATTTAACATCCTGTCCTATAGGAATTATTCATTCTGATGAATTCATCATGTTTAAATAACACTAAATGTTTACTTTGAGTGCAACTAAAATGGATCTAGTGTGAGAGCTGTACCTCACACAAGTCGTTAGAAGACTAATTTTATATCTCCCTATGCACCTAAGTATCTAAACCTACAACTAATACATTATTAGCTAAAACATCTAAGAGTGAGCAGAAGGGTTTTTTCAGTTATTCACTACATTACAAATGACACAGCCAGGGAGAAAACAGGAAGTATTATCCAATAGGCTTACTATACAACTGATGTATTAAAAAACACACAGGATTGTAATTAAATTTGTAAAAAAAAAAAATAAGATTTAAAAATTGAGGAAGAACCAAATCCATTACTACTGATGATCACCATAATAACCTACATGTTTTTAATAGCGTGATTAAATTATACTTTAAAAATGGGCTACTGCATTCACAATTACATTTTTATTGCATGTGATGTATCCTTAAACATGAAATAGAAAATCTAATTGTTAAATAATGAACAGACTTTTTTCCACCTTATTCTTTTTTCCACCTTTATTCTTTTTTCATTCTTTTTCTTTTACTGGTGAATAAAGGTAAAATTATATCATTCCAATTTGTTCTTGACATGGCCACAAGTACATTTGTTGGGTAGTTGACAATATTTATTGTTTTTTGGTTGAGGGGTTAGAGTGCATTCCTACAATTCTGTTTAACGTTAATGAAATCAGAACTTTACAGTATTTTATATATTCCTATAATACAGAGCACATTTCTTCATATTTTGTATTTTTACAATATGTTTATAGTAATGAGTAAGCAGTTTAACGAAGGTATCAGATAAAACACGGTTGCGCTTTATTTCAAGTATCAATTTGTTATAGTGGAATTAGTTCAAGATTGCATTCTTGTTGTCATGAGTTAGAAGCCTTTAATTTCCACGGTCCCTTTATCAGGAGGAAACATAATTATGTAGATGCGTTACCATTTCTACTTAGATTGTTAGCTTATTAGGGCAATAATTTAAAGATGGTTTAGAGGTTGTTTTTTTTTTTTTTTTAGAATGTGTTAAAATGTTGATTCTATATTATTGAATAATCGTTTGCTTCCTGTTATGGTATTGATAAACTGTTACGGTTGGCTGTCAAAACATAATGTATGAAGAAGACCAATCTGATTCACTGCAAAGGAAATGTTTGCTTCACTATAACTTGGTGATCAACAAGGAAATGCTTCAAGCAGAAATCTTAAAGAACATGACAATTTACATTTTTGCCAAAAGTGTGTTCAGAAGAAAGGGGCTACAGCAAATAAAAATATCACTTGTGAGCACATTCATATGTCTGACAAGTCTGCAACAAAATTTTTCACCATTATCTACTAGCATTTAGTGCTTTCACTGCAGCTAGGGATTCTGGGAAATGACGACATGCAAATGACCAATCATCGCTTGCTTAAAATCCATTTTAACATGGACCCTTATTAGCTTATACCTGCCGTTTTACACATCTTTTCAGCACAGCCTAGGTTAAGGAATATACAGCCAATAACCTTACTCACAGACAGCTGTTTCGACCTTTTGGGTCTCAACAGTGTGAGGATGGTTATAATGGCTTTGCAATTTGAAGCTGGGATAGGTTTCAACCACACATTAAATAAATTATGATGGGTAAAGAAGTGACAAACCCTCCACCATGCCTCAAGGTGGATGATGTTTCACGCATATGGTTTACAAATATTTTGAGATTGCTACTATAGCATCTGAAATGTTACACTTCTTTTTACAATGCTATCTGTTGGGTGCCTAGATTACCAGGAATAGACATGGCACAAAGTTTTGTATAAGGATGCATAGAGAATGCACCAACACACAATACATTTTGCCTTGGTTGTGCTGTAATGCATCAAAGTTGCACTATCGGCAAATATGTGATGAATGTAAGTCACTCCTGGGGACTTAACCAAAGTGATTTAATAATAAGTTAACAATTCATCCTCCAACATGAGCCTTTGTAAAGACAACCTGTCTTGAAAAAGGCCCATGTGGGGGCCAAAAAAATAAATTATATTGGTTAAGCCCTGTGAAGTGCCTGTTTTAAATTGATATATTCCCATAGGCACAAAGGTATATAAAACATACAGAGTACATGCATAAAAGTACTTCTTTTTTTCTCCCCCAACTACGTTTCTTTAGGAAACCATAAAAAGCCAGCAAAAGGTTACATTTTTTTTTAAACGGTGGTAAAATCCAAAAAGGAACTGTGTAATATTACTGCTGTTTATTTTAACAAAATAGTACATTTTAGGACCAAAGTGAATTAAAGGGGGCATTTAATGGGACACATATAGGTGATTGAGATCTTGAAAAGTATTTTAATACTTCTTGTCCACCTTGATATTTCAGTTTGCTGGCCAATTTATTTTAACCCATTGAGGGCTGCCTGACCTACTTAATGGCCAAAAGTCGAGTTGCAATGCTGCATAGTATAAGGTACGTCATGGCGAGTGTGGTGCTCATCAAGAGCATTACCCAAAATATTGAAAAGGAACTGGAATCAGTGAGCAGAGGCGAGTGTTGAAAGTGGAAAACAGGTGTGCTGAATTGGAGAACATGGTAGATATGGGGCAGTAAAGTAGTTTCTGTTCGAAAGAGAGGGTTGCATTGTAGGTAGAAGAAAAATTCATTTGTAGAGATTTCCTCAATTGGTGTTCACGGCGGGAACATTTATGGAAATGTCATGTTTTGTTGGTGAGCCATGGTTGAAGTTTGATGGGATGGTAGTTGTGAATTGGTCAAGGGTAGACGAGAGAAAGCTACGACTCCACAGCTTATATTAATATTCTAAACTAGATCAACCACCACCAAAATTATAGAGCTGTAATTCTTCCTTTATTCTTACTGTCATGTTCATGTGGCCCATCATCTACATCAGGTCATTTTCATTGCTCTTACATCTTTGAAGTTTACCTAAAATTGTAGATCCTTACATTTACTTGGAATGTGGTACGATAAAATATTCCCACTACATATAGTACATTATAATTATTGTACATGTTGCAATTTGTGATGTAAAATCTAAATTCAATAATCCTACCATCTCCAGTGTGTACAATTACATATTATGAAGACTTCAGACCATTATCTATAAAAAATAAATGTATTGGGATAAACCTTTTTAAATATACCAATAACTGATAATACATATACTTTTTCTTCTGGAAACTAAAATCGAAATATGATGCAGCTCATGATAAAGTATCAGAGCAGTGCCTGTGTTATCTGGTCCAGCACAACTCTGTCCTCTTCAGTTATGTCCTGTTCAATGCTAGTGCGGAAGTTGGGTGGAAATGGACGGGTCTGTGCTATCCCTGAGAGAGCAGAATTTAAGGGAATGGAATCTCAAATTATCTTGACTTCTAGTACTGCACATTTACATGCAGCTCCCTTTTCATTGAAGAGTACTAAGTAAAGTGATTTCAGTCCGTTTATACATAGTTTTATATTATGTGGTCCCTATAGTTTACACTGACGTGTCTTTCAGATAGCTGCAGTCTATATTATACAAATGCTTCTAGCCTGCCATAAATGACTCGATAGGTTTGTGATATTAAAAAATACAGCTTAGATGAGAATCTACAAAGATAAACTAAACCTCTTCAACCAAATTCAGTTTTAGGCCCCCTTATTCTTCTCTCTACATACAGTATATACCCTCTCTCTGTGTGACCTCATTGTCTCCTTTGGATTAATTTATCATCTCAATGCCGATGATACACAACTATTCTTATCTACACATGACCTTACATCCGCAGTCCAGTAAAAAATGACTGTCTATCTTCGTCGCCTCAAGCTCAATATGGCTAAGACAGAACTTCTCATATTCCCTCCCAAACCAGGTCCCGTTGTTCCCTTCTCCATTACAGTTAATAACACTACTATCCACCCAGTCCCAGGGTTTACATTAGACTCCTCCCTTTCCTTCTCCTCACATATACACACTGTTACAAAATGTTTCCGCATTTTCATTTGCAACATTAAGATACATCCCTTCCTATGTTCCACTACCACTAAGACACTAATCCATGCCCTTGTTCTCTCCTGTATTGATTACTGCAACATTATTTTATCTAGCCTCCCTGCCTCTCATCTCTCTCCATTAAAGTGGACTCAAAATGATGCTGCCCAAATCATCTGCTCTTCTAGGTGTGTAGTTGCATCTGACCGCTCTCTGCTGGCTTCCTATTAATTTATGTATAAAGTACAACATTCTCCTCCTTACTTGTAAGGCTCTGCACCTGCATGTATCGCAACTCTGATTTCTCGTTACACACCTGCTCGTCTCTTACACTCTACCCAATGTTGTTTCATCTTTGCACTTTTACCTTTATAGCCCTCTCCTGTCTTAAACCTTTTTCACTAATCTCTCCCTACCTATGAAACGCTCTTCCACTCAATATTTATCAAACACATTCACTTTCCACATTCAAAGCCCATCTAAAAATTCACCTCTTAAAAAAACGGCTCATTAAACGTTTTACGTCTTTGCTACGAACTCCATATGCTCTTGAGCTCCTGTCCGCACTTTTAATTACCTCCTAATTTGTCTGTAAGCCTCACAACATAACACTTAGATTGTAAGCTCTTTGGAGCAGGGTCTCCTGTAGCCTTATGTTTATGTACCTGTTGCACTTATTCCAATTTTCTTTTTTATTGTAATGTCGTCGTGCTGCGTACTTGGTTGACTATAAATAAAATAAAATTATATATACATACAAATGAATGACAAGTTGTGAATAAGGTTAATTAAGCTTTAAGTTAGATTTCAATGGATGCACATCAATCCACAAACATAGCAAGCAATGGACGCGGGTAATCTGGAAATGATATTAAAAACCCCAAATGTCAGACAAAACATTTAACACTTTTTTTTTATTTATTAGAAACACTTAAGTGTTTTTCATGGAACATAAAAGATAGTTCAATTTTCTTTTTTAGAACTTTTGGTGTAATCAAACAGTCATAGCCTTAGCCTATTTTTTGGCAAAAATTGAATATTAAACATTACAAAAACTACAAATGCCCACAATCTGCCAAATAAGTGGATAAACATGAAGGTTTTTTTTCCCCATCTGCAGGTGCCAAGACATTTCTGGTTCAGGAAATAATTCACACATTAATTTAGGTATCTCTGGGAAATCTAAAGGGGTTACTAAAAACCTTTCAAGAGGATATGGGAAAGACCACTACTGTACTTTATAAATGTTTTACATTGCTGAGAGCTTTTAATTATTATTATTTTGAAACACATGGTGAAGCACCCTTGAACCACTGATTTCCCACTTGTCAGATCAGTGCTTTGTTTTCTGGGTCACTGCTGCTTTAAATTTGAAGAAACCACTTTAGCAATAGCAAAATAGGCTATCAAATTAGTAAAGAAGTATAAGACTGCAACGTTTGTACATTTTTCCATTGCATGGAATCTAATATAAATTAGACAAATGATCGATGGCCACATAATTTTGTTACAGAACTTATTATCTGTTAAAATTAAGATTTATATTTGAAGTATAGATTGTATGCATGGTTAAAAACATATAAACTAAAGGGAATATATCTCAGCTACTGTTAAAGGTCATCACAACGTTGCAGACGTATGGGACATTTAAAGTGCCCTTTTGTTGCGCTTAATATAACAACAAAATGGCACACTGTCAGTAATAAATGATTTAAGTTTTGTTATCCTCCTTTGCACTGAATCCTTGCTATTACTATGAGATATGTCTGCAATATTGAAAGAAATAAAATACCAAGTCATATGCAGATGAGCAGTTATTGATCTACAAATTCAGTGGAAGAGCTCCCTGAAAATCGGGAATAATTCTCTCTATAAATTTTATTATGTGAGATCTGAAATAATGCCCTTGAATAATAGATAAAAGCCTTCAAAGATAAAGAATAGATCATATGATTTTGATGAACACCTACAATATTTCTGGATAATTTAAATTCCAGATCTGGATATGTAACAGAAATTTAGAATCTCTTAGAAAGATGGAAGATGATCTGGCCAGATGGAAGCAATTGACACTTTCCCTGATGGAAAATACATCTCATCAAAATGATTTATGAAACCATAGCTAGACCACATCTTTAGTCTATCCACTTGCACAGTCTAAGCAGCCTGTTCTTCATACTTTGAAAAATGACAGTAGATTTGTATGCAAGAATCTAAAAATAAACACTACAATACAAGAGGCAGAAGTTTTATTAATGCACATTAGAGACTGTTGTATGCTCTGTTAATTTTGGAGTACTGGAAAATTATATTTTTTTGAAAGAAGAAAGAGTTGCACTTGTCTATAGCACAATCACAATGTGTAATTTTGTGTATCAGTCGAATGCACCAAGCTAAATTTCTCCATGAGGGGGAGCTCCCCTATCAGGAAGTGACATAATCACAGAATACATCGGGAATAGACATGTCACGGGTCACTGAATTCCCACGTGATCGTACATGCTTGTTGAAGTGAAACTTCTTTGCTGGCACCTACAGATTTTTGATAGGAAAAATTACTTGTCATGTCACCAAAATGCATGACGGAAGTGACCTCATGCTATTAATGGTCGCGTGCCTGTGCATGTGCATACCTCACACTTCCAGCCTGCATGGAGGTTGTAGCCAGCGCATGCGCAGAAGAAGAGCACATGCATAGAACAAGTACACTTGCGCTCCCTCTTCAAGTCTCCATGTGCACTAACGGCCATCAGCTACTGCCGCGGGCCTCTGTGCATGCTCAGCTGGGGCCGCGGGCCTCTGCCCATGTGCGCCACGGGCCACGCCGACCTCTGCGCGTGTGCACTGCGGGCCTCTGCGCATGCGAGCCACACGAGAGACCGGATTGAGACGGAGAGAGGAAGGGATGACCCTGCAACAAGGCTCTGGTAGGAAGAAGTTAGGGACCTAGCCACGTCCCCTGCGATCCTGGTGCTGAAACAGTCACACAATCACACACACAGCGACACCCACAGACACACAGAATGACACAATTACACACAGTGACACACACACAGAGTGACATGCACACAAACACGAGGAATTCACAGGTACTATAAATATAGAAGTGCAAATAGCTACACAGAACGTGTGTGCTCGGCACACACCCCTAAGTCAAACTTCTTTGCGTTTTGTTACTGAAATTGTGTTTTGATTTTTAATTAAAAACATCACCATCACAAATGCAATTTCTGTGGCAAGACAAATAAGTTTCACATAAAATGCGCGTGCTCTGCACACTCCATTTTTTTTTATACATGTACAGTATAAGGCTCAAATAAATTTCACTCTTAAAAGCAGTGTTATGTGGTTCGATGGTTTGGATCTTCTTCTGTTAGTTTAGCAGTGGCTTCCACAGCAAGTATGTAGTAGAAGAGAAACTGTCAGGCACGGGAGGCTTAAGCTAAGTTATTGGCCCACTCCCTTTCTGCAAGCGGAATCCTGTCAAGGAAAGAACCAGCACTCCACAGTCTTTTTAATATAAAAAATAAGTGGCTTTATTGTGGACGGATCAACGTTTCAGTCCAATCACGGACCTTTGTCAAGATGATCATGTTGACAAAGGTTCGCGTTTGGACTGAAATGTTGATCCGTCCACAATAAAACCACTTATATTTGATACTGAAAAGACCTGTGGAATGTTGTTTTTTTTTTCTTTAACAGGATTCAGCTTGCAGTGATTATTCATCCCACCTTGTCCTACCTTTGAATTGAGCAAATCCCCTGGACATGGGGATTCAACTAAAGCCTCATACATAGGGTGACCAGATTTTCAAAATGAAAAACCGGGACACTTTAAAACATTATTTATAAAACAATGTACATCACGTCACGCCCCCCTCCCTCCTCGTTGCCATGACAACAAGAAACTACCGACAGGCGGTGACATGTTGCCATGACAATGTGGCATCACGTGATGCCTCGTCACCATAATGCATCCCATTGTCATGTCAACTTGATGCCGCGTGACGTCAAGGAGCAGCTCGTTGTTATGGCAATGTGTATTACGTGACGTCGCGCAGCCATGTTGACGGAATTTGGAGGGGAGGATACAGCCAAAGGCAAGATAAATAAATATATAATAAATAGATCTAAAAAAAATGTTATCTCCGCGTTAGCCTTCAATAGAAGGTGGCAACCCTGGCTGCAGTGTGTGTTTCTGTATACAGAGGTAGGCCCTGCAGTGGGTGTTTGTGTGTACAGAGGTGGGGGCTGCAGTGTGTGTTTGTGTGTATAGAGCAGTGATTCCCAACCTTTTTTGTTTGGAGGAACCCTTTAAGTATTTCGTTA